>NC_134559.1:30299380-30455975 GCF_025594145.1 Primulina tabacum | reverse complement strand
GGCCTTAGAAAAGGAATTAAGCGAATATCTCGCCACTCGTTGCGTTAGTATGAGTCTCGTTCTTTTTCCCGTTTACAATAAAATTAGCCAACAATTTTTCCAAATCCGGCAGTGCCCGAGCTACGTTGATTTCACATGTCTGATCTGGTCCTAATCGAGATTAGATGATTGAACCGAAAATCGTCTGTCAACAAGTAATAAAAAAATAGAAAAACGAAAAGGGGCGCACACGAGGACTTCCCAGGGGGGTTACCCATCCTAGTACTGCTCTCGCCCAAGCACGCTTAACTTCGGAGTTCTGATGGGATCCAATGAATTAGTGCTGGTATGATCGCACCCGACATTGAGTGGGATGTTTATTCTTATATCCTCGGTACGTGTGGAGCGGGCGGCGATGGACAACACTCGGCACTGCTCAAGCCCAATCAGAACCCTGAAGTTAAGCGTTCTGGCGCGATGGCAGAGCTAAGATGGGTGACCCCCTGGGCAGTCCTCGTGTCGCGATTTTTATGTAATTATTATAAAACAGTTGAAATAATTGTTTTTAATGAGTTAACTGTCTCCAGAGTAATCTGCGTCATACCCTTCCGCACAGAACCGGCTCACGACAACAAAAATCGCTAAATGTTCCCAGAAAATAGAAAAAAATTAAGAATAAGAAAATAACGAATGTAAAGCTATTATTATGCTGAGATAAGATAAAATGGAACCGGAATTTAATTTCGAACTCCTAAGCGGATTTCTTGAGGAAACGAAGCTTAATAGAAGCGGAAAATCGCAAATTAGAAGTCTTAGAGAAGGAATTCGGCTAAATTCTCGCCAGCTCATTGCGGAGTAATGAGTCTCGTTCGTTTGCCCGTTTACAATCAAATTAGGCTACAATTTTGTCAAATCCGGCAGTGCCCAAGCTACGTTGATTTCACATGTCTTATATGGTCCCGATCGAGATTCAGATGATTTGAGCCGAAAATTGTTGTCAACAAGTAATCAAAAATAGAAAAACACGAAAAGGGGTGCAACACGAGGACTTCCCAGGGGGTCACCCCTCCTAGTACTGCTCTCGCCCAGCACGCTTACTTCGGAGTTATGATGGATCCAGGCATTAGTGTTGGTATGATCGCACCCGACATTGAGTGGGATGTTCTTCTTATATCCCCTGGGTACGTGTGGAGCGGACGGCGATGGAAACACGCGGCACTGCTCTCGCTCAATCAGAACCATGAAGTTAAGCGTTCTGGCGGATGGAAGAGCTAGGATAGGGGACCTCCCTTAGAAGTCCTCCTGTCGCGATCGTTACTTAAATTATGGCTTAAAACAGTCGAAATAATGTTTTTAATTAGTAACCGTCCTCCAGAGTAATCTGCGTCATACCCTTCCGCACAGAACCGGCTCACAACAACAAAATCGCTAAATGTTCCCAGAAAATAGAAAAAATAAGAATGTTTTATTGGTCCGATCGAGATTCAGATGATTTGAGCCCAAAATCGTCTGTCAACATGTAATCAAAAATAGAAAAACACGAAAAGGTGTGCAACACGAGAACTTCCTAATGGGTCACCCATCCTAGTACTGTGGTCGCCAAAGCGTGCTTAAATTCGGAGTTATGATGGGATCCGGTGCATTAGTGCTGGTATAATCGCACTCGACATTCAGTGGGATTTTTATTCGTATATCCCTCGAGTACATGTGGAGCGGACGGCGATGGACAACACGCGGCACTTCTCTCGCCCAATCAGAACCATGAAGTTAAGCGTTCTGGTGCGATGGCAGAGCTAGGATGGGTGACCTCCCTCGGAAGTCCTCGTGTCGCGACTGTTTACGTAAATTATGGATAAAACAGTCGAAATAATTTTTTTTAATGAGTTAACCGTCTCCGTAGTAATCTGCGTCATACTCTTCCGCACAGAACCGGCTCACGACAACAAAAATCGATAAATGTTCCTAGAAAATAGAAAAAAATTAAGAATAAGAAAATAACGAATGTAAAGCTATTATTATGCCTGAGATAAGATAAAATGGAACCGGAATTTAATTTCGAACTTTCTAAGCAGATTTCTCGAGGAAACGGAATCTTAACAGAAGAAAAAAATCGCAAATTATAGGGTATTAGAGAAGGAATTCGGCTAAAATCTCGCCAGCTCATTGCGGAGTAATGAGTCTCGTTCGTTTGCCATTTTACAATCAAATTAGGCAACAATTTTTTCAAAATCCGGCAGTTCCCGAGCTACATTGATTTCACATGTCTTATCTGGTCTCGATCGAGATTCAGATGATTTTAGCCGAAAATTGTATGTCAACAAGTAATCAAAATTAGAGAAACACGAAAAGGGGTGCAACACGAGGACTTCCCAGGGGGTCACCAATCCTAGTATTGCTCTCACCAAAGCACGCTTAACTTCGGAGTTTTGATGGGATCCGGTGCATTATTGCTGGTATGATCGCACCCGACATTGAGTGGGATGTTTATTCTTATATCCCTCGAGTACGTGTGGCGCGGGCGGGGATAGACAACACGCGGCACTGCTCTCGCCCAATCAAAACCATGAAGTTAAGCGTTCTGGAGCGATGGCAGAGCTAGGATGGGTGGCCTCCCTGGTAAGTCCTCCTGTCGCGACCGTTTACTTAAATTATAGCTAAAACAGTCAAAATAATTTTTTTTAATGAGTTAACCGTCTTCGGAGTTATCTGCGTCATACCCTTCCGCCCAGAACCGGCTCACGACGACAAAAATCGCTAAATGTTCCCAGAAAATAGAAAAAAAAATAAGAATAAGGAAATAGCAAATGTAAAGCTATTATTATGCCTGAGATACGATAAAATGGAACCAGAATCGAATTTCGAACTTCCTTAGCGGATTTCTCATGGAAACGGAAGCTTAACAGAAGCGGAAAATTGCAAATTAGAGGGTCTTAGAGAAGGAATTCGGCTAAAATCTCGTCAGCTCCTCGCGGAGTAATGAGTCTCGTTCGTTTGCCTGTTTACAATCAAATTAGGCTACAATTTTGTCCAAATCCGGCAGTGTCCGAGCAAGGTTGATTTCACATGTCTTATCTGTTCCAGACCGAGATTCAGATGATTTGAGCCGAAGATCGTCTATCAACAAGTAACGAAAAATAGAAAAACACGAAAAGGGATGCAACACGAGGACTTCCTAGGGGGTCACCCATCCTAGTACTGCTCTCGCCCAAGCACGCTTAACTTCGGAGTTCTGAAGGGATCCGGTGCATTAGTGCTGTTATGATAACACTCAACATTGAGTGGGATGTTTATTCTTATATCCCTCGAGTACGTGTGGAGCGGGCGGCGATGGACAACACGCGGCACTGCTCTCTTCGAATCAGAACCATGAAGTTAAACGTTCTGACGCGATGGCAGAGCTAGGATGGGTGAACTCCCTGGGAAGTCCTCGTTTCAAGACCGTTTACGTAAATTATGGCTAAAAAAGTCGAAATAATTTTTTTTAATGAGTAAACCGTCTTCGGATAATCTGCGTCATACCCTTCCGCACAGAACAGGCTCACGACAACAAAAATTGCAAAATGTTCCCTGAAAATAGAAAAAAATAAGAAGAAGAAAATAGCGAATGTAAAGCTATTATTATGCCTCGGATACGATAAAATGGAACCGGAATCTATTTATGAACTTACTAAGTGGATTTCTCGAGGAAACAGAAGCTTAACAGAAGCGGAAAATCGCAAATTAGAGGGTCTTAGAGAAGGAATTCGGCTAATACTCGCCACCTCGTTGCGGAGTATTCAGTCTCGTTCGTTTGCCCGTTTACAATCAAATTAGCCTACAATTTTGTCCAAATCCAGCCGTGCCCGATCTACGTTGATTTCACATGTCTTATATGGTTCCGATCGAGATTCAGATGATTTGAGCCGAAAATTGTCTGTCATTAAGTAATCAAAAATAGAAAAACACGAAAAGGGGTGCAACACGAGGACTTCCCAGGGAGTCACCCATTCTAGTACTGCTTTCGCCCAAGCACGCTTAACTTCGGAGTTCTGATGGGATCCGGTGCATTTGTGCTGGTATGATCGCACCCGACATTCAATGGCATTTTTATTCTTATATCCCTCGAGTACGTGTGGAGCGGGCGGCGATGGACAACACGCGGCACAGCTCTCGCCCAATCGGAACCATGAAGTTAGCGTTCTGGTGCGATGGCGGAGCTAGGATGGGTGACCTCCTTGGGAAGTCCTCTTGTCGCGACCGTTTACATAAATTATGGCTAAAACAGTCGAAATAATTGTTTTTAATGAGTTAACCGTCTCCGGAGTAATCTGCGTCATACCATTCCGCACGAACCGGATCACGACAAAAAAATTGCTAAATGTTACCAGAAAATAGAAAAAAAAATAAGAAGAAGAAAATAGCGAATGTAAAGCTATTATTATGCCTGAGATACGATAAAATGGAACCGGAATCAAATTTCGAACTTCCTAAGATGATTTCTCGAGGAAACGAAAGCTTAACAGAAGCGGAAAATCGCAAATTAGAGGGTCTTAGAGAAGAAATTCGGCTAAAATCTCGTCAGCTCATTGCGGAGTTTACAATCAAATTAGGCTCTAATTTTGTCCAAATCCGGCAGTGCCCGAGCTACGTTGATTTCACATGTCTTATCTGGTCCCGATCGAGATTCAGATGATTTGAGCCGAAAATCGTCTGTCAACAAGTAATCAAAAATAGAAAAACACGAAAAGGGATGCAACACGAGGACTTCCCAATGGGTCACTCATCCTAGTACTGCTCTCGCCCAAGCACGCTTAACTTCGGAGTTCTGATGGGATCCGATGCATTAGTGCTAGTATGATCGCACCCGACATTGAGTGGGATTTTTATTCTTATATCCCTCGAGTACGCGTGGAGCGGGCGGTGATGGACAACACGCGGCATTGCTCTCTCCCAATCAGAACCATGAAGTTAAACGTTCTGGAGCGATGGCAGAGCTAGGATGGGTGACCTCCGTGGGCAATCCTCGTGTCGCGACCGTTTACGTAAATTATGGCTAAAACAGTCGAAATAATTGTTTTTAATGAGTTAACCGTCTCCGGAATAATCTGCGTCATACCCTTCCGCACAGAACCGGCTCACGACAACAAAAATCGCTAAATGTTCCCATAAAACAGAAAAAAAAATTAAGAATAAGAAAATAACGAATGTAAAGATATTATTATGCGTGGGTATACGGTAAAATGGAACCGGAATCGAATTTCGGACTTCCTAAGAAGATTTCTCGAGGAAACGGAATCTTAAAAGAAACGGAAAATCGCAAATTAGAGGGTCTTATAGAAGGCATTCGGCTAAAATCTTGCCAGCTCATTGCGGAGTAATGAGTCTCGTTCGTTTGCCCGTTTACAATCAAATTAGCCTACAATTTTGCCCAAATCCGGCAGTGCCCGAGCTACGTTTAATTCAGATGTCTTATCGGGTCCCGATCGACATTCAGATGATTTGAGCCAAAAATCGTCTGTCAACAAGTAATCAAAAATAGAAAAACACGAAAAGAGGTGCAACACGAGGACTTCCCAGTGGGCCACCCATCCTAGTACTGCTATCGCCCAAGCACGCTTAACTTCGTAGTTCAGATGGGATCCAGTGCATTAGTGCTGATATGATCAGACACGACATTGAGTGGGATGTTTATTCTTATATCCCTCGAGTACGTGTGGAGCGGGCTGCGACGGACAACACGCGGCACTGCTCTCGCCCAATCAGAACCATGAAGTTAAGCGTTCTGGAGCGATGGCACAGCTAGGATGGGTGAGCTCCCTGGGCAGTCCTCGTGTCGCGACCGTTTACGTAAATTATGGCTAAAACAGTCGAAATAATTGTTTTTAATGAGTTAACCGTCTCTGGAGTAATCTGCGTCATGCCCTTCCGCACAGAACCGGCTCACAACAACAAAAATCGCTAAATGTTCCCAGATAATAAAAAAAAAATTAAGAATAAAAAAATAGCGAATGTAAAACTATTATTATGCGTGGGTATACGGTAAAATGGAACCGGAATCGAATTTCGGACTATCTATAAATATTTCTCGAGGAAACGAAAGTTTAAAAGAAACGGAAAAATGCAAATTAGAGGGTCTTAGAGAAGGTATTCGGCTAAAATCTCGGCACCTCGTGGCGGAGTAATAAGTCTCGTTCGTTTGCCCGTTTACAATCAAATTAACCTACAATTTTGCCCAAATCCGGCAGTGCCCGAGCTACGTTTATTTCCCATGTCTTATCTGGTCACGATCGAGATTCAGATGATTTGAGCGGAAAATCGTCTGTCAACAAGTAATAAAAAATAAAAAACACGAAAAGGGGTGCAACACAAGGACTTTCCAAGGGATCACCCATCCTAGTACTGCTCTCGCACATGCACGCTTAACTTCGGAGTTCTGATGAGATCCGGTGCATTAGTGCTGGTATGATCGCACCCGACATTGAGTGGGATGTTTATTCTTATATCCCTCGAGTACGTGTAGAGCGGGCGACGATGGACAACACACGGCACTGCTCTCGCCCAATTAGAACGATGAAGTTAAGCGTTCTGACACGATGGAAGAGCTAGGATGGGTGGCCTCCCTTGGAAGTCCTCGTATCGCGACCATTTACATAAAGTATGGATAAAACTGTCGAAATAATTGTTTTTAATGAATTAACTGTCTCCAGAGTAATCTGCATCATACCCTTCCGCACAGAACCGGTTCACGACAACAAAAATCGCTAAATATTCCCAGAAAATAGAAAAAAAATAAGAAGAAGAAAATAGCGAATGTAAAGCTATTATTACGCCTGGCATACGATAAAATGGAACCGGAATCGAATTTCGGACTTGCTAAGCGGATTTTTCGAGGAAACGGAAGCTTAAAAGAAGCGGAAAATCGCAAATTAGAGGGTCTTAGACAAGGGATTCGGCTAAAATCTCGCCAGCTCATTGCGGAGCAATGAGTCTCGTTCGTTTGCCCGTTTACAATCAATTTAACCTACAATTTTGTCCAAATCCGGCAGTGCCCGAGCTACATTGATTTCACACGTCTTATCTGGTCCCGATCGAGATTCAGATGATTTGAGCCGAAATTCTTATGTCAACAAGTAATCAAAAATAGAAAAACACGAAAAGGGGTGCAACACGAAGACTTCCCAGGGGTCAACCATCCTATTCCTGCTCTCGCCCAAGCGCGCTTAACTTCGGAGTTCTGATGGGATCCGGTGCATTAGTGCTGGTATGATCTCACCCGACATTGCGTGGGATGTTTATTCTTATATCCCTCGAGTACGTGTAGAGCGGTCCGCGATGGACAACATGCGGCACTGCTCTCGCCCAATAAGAACCATGAAGTTAAGCGTTCTGGCGCGATGGCAGAGCTAGGATGGGTGACCTCCCTGGGAAATCTTCGTGTCGCGACCGTTTACGTAAATTATTTATAAAGCAGTTGAAATAATAGTTTTTAATGAGTTAACCATCTCCGGAGTAATCTGCGTCATACCCTTCCGCACAGATTTGGCTCACGACAACAAAATTCGCTAAATGTTCCAAGAAAATAGTAAAAAAAAATTAAAAAGAAGAAAATAGCGAATGTAAAGCTATTATTATGCCTGGGATACGATAAAATGGAACCGGAATCGAATTTCGGACTTTCTAAGCGGATTTCTCGAGGAAACGGAAGCTTAACAGAAGCGAAAAATCGCAAATTAGAGGGTCTTAGAGAAGGAATTCTGCTAAAATCTCGCCAGCTCATTGCGGAGTAATGAGTCTCGTTCGTTTGCCCGTTTACAATCAAATTAGGCTACAATTTTGTCCAAATCCGGCAGTGCCCGAGCTACGTCGATTTCACATGTCTTATCTGGTCCCGATCGAGATTCAGATGATTTGAGCCGAAAATCGTCTGTCAACAAGTAATCAAAAATAAAAAAACACGAAAAGGGGTGCAACACGAGGACTTCCCTGGGGGTCACCCATCCTAGTACTGCTCTCGCCCAAGCAAGATTTACTTCGGAGTTCTAATGGGATCCGGTGCATTAGTGCTGGTATGATCGCACCCGACATTGAGTGTGATGTTTATTCTTATATCCCTCGAGTACGTTTGGAGCGGGCGGCGATGGACAACACGTGGCGCTGCTCTCGCCCAATCAGAACCATGAAGTTAAGCGTTTTGGCGCGATGGCAGAGCTAGGATGGGTGACCTCTCTGGGAAGTCCTCGTGTCGCAACCATTTACGTAAATTATGGTTAAAACAGTCGAAATAATTGTTTTTAATGACTTAACCGTCTCCGGAGTAATATCCGTCATACCCTTCCGCACAGAACTGGCTCACGACAACAAAAATCGCTAAATATTCACAAAAAATAGAAAAAAAAGAAGAAGAAATAGCGAATGTTAAGCTATTATTATGCCTGGGATACGATAAAATGGAACCAGAATCGAATTTCTGATTTTCTAAACGGATTTCTCGAGGAAACGGAAGCTTAACAGAAACGGAGAATCACAAATTAGAGGGTCTTAGAGAAGGAATTCGGCTAAAATCTCGCCACCTCGTTGCGGAGTAATGAGTCTTGTTCGTTTGCCCGTTTACAATCAAATTAGCCGACAATTTTGTCCAAATCCTACAGTGCCCGAGCTACGTTGATTTCACATGTCTTATCTGGTCCCGATCGACATTCAGATGATTTGATCCAAAACTCGTCTGTGAACAAGTAATCAAAAATAGAAAAACACGAAAAGGGGTGCAACACGAGGACTTCTCAGGGGGTCACCAATCCTAGTACTGCCCTCGCCCAAGCACGCTTAACTTCGGAGTTCTGATGGGATCCGGTGCATTAGTGCCGGTATGATCGCACCCTACATTGAGTGGGATTTTTATTCTTATAACCCTCGAGTACGTGTGGAGCGGGCGGCGAAGGACAAGACGGGCACTGCTCTCTCCCAACCAAAACCATGAAGTTAAGCGTTCTTGCGCGATGGCAGAGCTAGGATAGGTGACCTCCCTGGGAAGTCCTCGTGTCGCGACCGTTTACTTGAATTATGGAAAAAACTGTCAACATAATTGTTTTTAATGAGTTAACCGTCTCCGGAGTAATCTGCGTCATATCCTTCAGCATAGAACCGGCTCACGACAAAAAAAATCGCTAAATGTTACCAGAAAATAGAAAAAATAATAAGAAGAAGAAAATAGCGAATGTAAAGCTATTATTATGCTTGGGATACGATAAAATGGAACCGGAATCGAATTTCGGACTTCCTAAGCGGATTTCTCGAGGAAACGGAAGCTTAACAGAAGCGGAGAATCGCAAATTAGAGGGTCTTAGAGACGGAATTCGGCTAAAATCTCGCCAGCTCGTTGTGGAGTAATGAGTCTCGTTCGTTTGCCCGTTTACAATCAAATTAGCCTACAATTTTGTTCAAATCCTACAGTGCCCGAGCTACGTTGATTTCACATGTCTTATCTGGTCCCGATCGAGATTCAGATGATTTTATCCTAAAATCGTCTATCAACAAGTAATCAAAAATAGAGAAACACGAAAGGGGTGCAACACGAGGACTTCCCAGGGGGTCACCAATCCTAGTACTGCTCTCGCCCTAGCACGCTTAACTTCGGAGTTCTGATGGGATCCGGTGCATTAGTGCCGGTATGATCGCACCCGACATTGAGTAGGATTTTTATTCTTATATCCCTCGAGTACGTGTAGAGCGGGCGGCGATGGACAACACGGGCACTGCTCTCGCCCAATCAAAACCATGAAGTTAAGCGTTCTGGCGCGATGGCAGAGCTAGGATGGGTGACCTCTCTGGGAAGTCCTCATGTCACGACCGTATATTATAGCTAAAACAGTCGAAATTATTGTTTTTAATGAGTTAACCGTCTCCAGAGTAATCTGTGTCATACCCTTTCGCATAGAACCGGCTCACGACAAAAAAAATCGCTAAATGTTCCCAGAAAATAGAAAAAAAAATAAGAAGAAGAAAATAGCGAATGTAAAGCTATTATTATGCCTGAGATACGATAAAATGGAACCGGAATCGAATTTCGAACTTCCTAACCGGATTTCTCGCGGAAAACGAAAGCTTAACAGAATCGGAAAATCGCAAATTAGAGGGTCTTAGAGAAGGAATTCGGCTAAAATCTTGCCAGCTCGTTGCAGAGTAATGAGTCTCGTTCGTTTGCCCGTTCAATCAAATTCGCCTAAAATTTTGTCCAAATCCGGCAGTACCCGAGCTACGTTGATTTCACATGTCTTATCTGATCCCGATCGATTTTCAGATGATTTGAGCCGAAAATCGTCTGTCAACAAGTAATCAAAAATAGAAAAACACGAAAAGGGGTGCAACACAGGGACTTCCCAGGGGGTCACCCATCCTAGTACTGCTCTCGCCCAAGCACGCTTAACTTCAGAGTTCGGATGGGATCTGGTTCATTATTGCTAGTATGATCGCACCCGACATTGTGTGGGATGTTTATTCTTATATCCCTCGAGTACGTGTGGAGCGGATGACGATGGACAACACGGGCACTGCTCTCGCCCAATCAGAACAATGAAGTTAAGCGTTCCGGCGCGATGGCAAAGCTAGGATGGGTTACCTCCCTTGGAAGTCCTCGTGTCGCGACCGTTTACGTAAATTATGGATAAAACAATCGAAATAATTGTTTTATTGATTTAACCGTCTCCGGAGTAATATGTGTCATACCCTTCCGCACAGAACCGGGTCACGACAAAAAAAATCGCTAAATATTCCCAGAAAATAGAAAAAAAATAAGAAGAATAAAATAGCGAATGTAAAGCTATTGTTATGCCTGGGATACGATAAAATGGAACCTGAATCGAATTTCGAACTTCCTAAGCGGATTTCTCGTGGAAACAGAAGCTTTACAGAATCGGAATCGCAAATTAGACGGTCTTAGAGAAGGAATTCGGCTAAAATCTCGTCTGCTCATTGCGGAATAATAAGTCTCGTTTGTTTGTCCGTTTACAATCAAATTAGGCTACAATTTTTTCCAAATCCGACAGTGCCCGAGCTACGTTGATTTCACATGTCTTATCAGGTCCCGATCGAGATTCAGATGATTTGAGCCGAAAATCGTCTGTCAACAAGTAAGCAAAAATAAAAAAAACGAAAATGGGCGCAACACGAGGACTTCCTAGGGGGTCACCCATACTAGTACTGCTCTCGCCCAAGCACGCTTAACTTCGGAGTTCTGAGGGGATCTAGTGCATTAGTGCGGGTATGATCGCACCCGAATTTGAGTGGGATGTTTATTCTCATATCCCTCGAGTACGTGTGGAGCGGGCGGCGATGGACAACACGCGGCAATGCTCTCGCCCAATCAGAACCATGAAGTTAAGCGTTCTGGTGCGATGGCAGTGCTAGGATGGTTGACCTCCCTGGGAAGTCCTCGTGTCGCGACCGTTTACGTAAATTGTGGCTAAAACTGTCGAAATAATAGTTTTTAATGAGTTAACCGTCTCCGGAGTAATCTGCGTCATACCCTTCCGCACAGAACCGTCTCACGATAATAAAAATCGCTAAATTTTCCCAGAAAATAGAAAAAAAATAAGAAGAAGAAAATAGCGAATGTAAAGCTACTATAATGCCTGGGATATGATAAAATGGAACCGTAATCGAATTTCGAACTTCCTAAGCGGATTTCTCGATGAAACGGAAGCTTAACAGAAGCGGAAAATCGCAAATTAGAGGATGTTCGAGAAGGAATTCGTCTAAAATCTCGTCAGCTCATTGCGGAGTAATGAGTCTCGTTCGTTTGCCCGTTTACAAAAAAATTAGGCTACAATTTTGTCCAAATCCGGCAGTGCCCGAGCTACGTTGATTTCACATGTTTTATCTGGTCCCGATCGAGATTCAGATGATTTGAACTGAAAATCGTATGTCAACAACTAATCAAAAATAGAAAAACACGAAATGGGGTGCAACACGAGGACTTCCTAGGGGTTCACCCATCCTAGTACTGCTCTCGCCCAAGCACGCTTAACTTCGGAGTTCTGATGGGATACGGTGCATTATTGCTGGTATGATCGCAACCGACATTGAGTGGGATGTTTATTCTTATATCCCTCGAGTACGTGTGGAGCGGGCGGCGATGGACAAAACGCGGCACTGCTCTAGCCCAATCAGAACCATGAAGTTAAGCATTCTGGCGCGATGGCAGAGCTAGGATGGGTGACCTCCCCGGGAAGTCCTCGTGTCGCAACCGTTTACGTAAATTATGGCTAAAAAAGTCGAAATAAATGTTTTTAATTAGTTAACCGTCTCCGGAGTAATCTGCGTCATACCATTCCGCGCAGAATCGGCTCACGATTACAAAAATCGCTAAATGTTGCCAGAAAATAGAAAAAAAAAATAAAAAGAAGAAAATAGCAAATGTAAAGCTATTATTATTCCTGGGATACGATAAAATGGAACCGTAATCGAATTTTGAACTTCCTAAGAGGATTTCTCGAGAAACGAAAGCTTAACAGAAGCAAAAAATCGCAAATTAGAGGGTCTTAGAGAAGGAATTCGGCTAAAATCTCGTCAGCTCATTGCGGAATAATGAGTCTCGTTCGTTTGCCCGTTTACAATCAAATTAGGCTACAATTTTGTCCAAATCCGGCAGTGCCCAAGTTACGTTGATTTCACATGTATTATCTGGTCACGATCGAGATTTAGATGATTTGAGCCGAAAATCGTCTATCAACAAGTAATCAATCAAAAATAGAAAAACACGAAAAGGGGTGCAACACGAGGACTTCCCAGTACTGGTCTCGCCCAAGCACGCTTAACTTCGGAGTTATGATGGGATCCAGTGCATTAGTACTAGTATGATCGCACCCAAAATTGGGTGAAATGTTTATTCTTATATCCATCGAGTACGTGTGGAGCGGGCGGCAATGGACAACACGCGGCACACCTCTCACCCAATCAGAACCATGAAGTTAAGCGTTCTGGCGCGATGGCAGATGTGTGACCACCCCGGGAAGTCCTCGTGTCGCGACCATTTACGTAAATTATGGATAAAACAGTCAAAATAATTATTTTTAATGAGTTAACCGTCTCCGGAGTAATCTACATCATACCCTTCCGCAGAGAACCGGCTCACGACAACAAAAATCGCTAAATGTTTCGAGAAAATAGAAAAAAAATAAGAATAAGAAAATAGCGAATGTAAAGCTATTATTATGCCTGGGATACGATAAAATGGAACCGGAATAAAATTTGGACTTCCTAAGCGGATTTCTCGCGTAAACGGAAGCTTAACAAAAGCGAAAAATCGCAAATTAGAGGGTCTTAGAAAAGGAATTCGGCTAAAATCTCGCCAGCTCATTGCGGAGTAATGAGTCTCGTTCGTTTGCCCATTTACAATCAAATTAGGCTACAATTTTGTCCAAATCCGGCAGTGCATGAGCTAAGTTGATTTCACATGTCTTATCTGGTTCCGATCGAGGTTCAGATGATTTGAACCGAAAATCGTCTGTCAACAAGTAATCAAAAATAGAAAAACACGAAAAGGGGTGCAACACGAGGACTTCTGTGAGAACCCGGATTTTTCAAAGCAAAGCACCTTAAAAGCTCGGTAAGTAGCTCAAAAAGAAGCCGAGGCAACGTAAACTCTTGAGAATTGTGGGTACGTCACTCGGAAGAGGAAACCCTTACCTCACAAGCTAAAACCCTCAGCTCAAGGAAGCTCCAAAATTCTTGGAAAAGAAACCCCATTCTCATGAGCTCAATCTTTTACCTCAATGAAGCTCATTCTTTCTTGTCCTAAAAGAATAAAAAAAATAGAGCTAGGAGGAGAGCTAAAGCATTGGAAAAATTTAATGTGCAAGAAATTACCCTTGAGTAAACCAAGGAGAAAAGCTAAAGGATAAGATATATTTATGACCATTGAGTTAACCAAAGAAGGAGCTAAAAGAACTAAAGGTTTGGACAAACTTATTATACAAGTGATGACTATTAAGTTAACCAAGAAAGGGAGCTAAGGGAAGAGCTAAGAGGCTTGGACCAATTTATTGTGCAAGAATGGACTCTTTACTAAACCAAGGTGACCTTTGATGCTTGAGTTAACCTTGACCACATTGATGGCTTGCTTGGGCTCCAATATTTCGGCCATGGGGAGGGGAAAAGTCCATCCTTCACCTATAAATACCACCTCAACATGCTAAAGAAATCACACCCAAAAATCAGCAAGAAAAATCGGCTCATTTCCCTCCAAAACCACCTCTCGGCTGTCGCTTGCAAGAAGAAAGAAGGAAGAGTTGTTCCGGCTTTTCAATTCTGTGATTTGCTATCCACATCGTTGTGAAGATCATCTCCTGGTTCGGTCATCACTTGACCGAAATTCAACAAGTTTCGTTCGCCAAAGTTCTGCACATTTCGAAACGTAACTTCGAGAGTATTGTAAGTGGGTTTTTGATATGTATATTCGTTTGTATTTTTAAATCTTGAATATATAAGTCATGACATGTATGAATGTGTGTCCTCTTTTTTCGAAAACAGCATGATGACCGTCTTTTAAAATTTCGATCGATTATGTGTTTTCTTCTATGCTTCGAAATTCTTTGGTTCCGCTGAATCCGTCTGAAACTCTGATATCTGAAAACTCTGATACGTTCTGTCTTGTAAACTTTGAATTCTGTGTTGCACTGTTACAACTCGATTTGAAATGGGACGAGAATTGTAATTCTGTCTGGCCCCCATTGGTGGGTATAAAACCATGTTCTTTCTGGCCTCCATTGGTGGGTATAAAACCGTGTTCTGGCCTCACCTCTTAGAGGACTAACATATTGGGAACAATTTGACCATGGAAATGAGATGAGTAACAGTGTTCTGTCTGTTCCGATCTGTTCTGTTCTGAATTGTTCTGATCTGTTTCTGAACTGCTCTGAATCTTCTGATAACCTCTGTCTCATATTTATTTTGTTTTTGTTATGATGAGTTAAAAATGATAAGATTTGAAAGTTTGTTAAAGAAATGTTTTAAAGATTAAGTTCTATATGTATCATAGGAAATCGATCGACCCCCACTTACTGAGTGTTTCCCAAAACACTCACCCCTTACAAATTTCAGATTAAAATGAAGACCAACTGAATGAGGAAGAACAAGGAGCCTTATGGGGATGGTAGCCGATGAGCAAGATACAAGAAATCAAGACTTTATTTTCCTTTTGTTCAGTTTCCGCATTTGCAACTCTGATGTATTTTTATTCTATTGTCAATGTAAAGACAATGTTTTATTTATGAAAAAGACTGGTTTTTGGCATTTCGATACGAGGCTTAATTATTTTAAAGTAATTGTGAAAACAATGCCGGATGTCACAGGCGCTTCAGACACTTTGCGTGACATTTAAGTGGTATCAGAGCCGCCAGGTTCATAATCCTGCTGGGATTTTGACAGACAAAATTTGAAGAAGTCAAATTTTGGCAAAAGCCTAGTACATTCTGAAACAAACTCTCAATCTTTCCAAAATTCTTTGAGAAATTCGAAATCTATTTCCTTCAATCATTCTGAAATTTGTAGTATAGAAAGTTCCACGAAATCTTTGTTTCAATCAAATTTTTTTACCTTTCTATCCTTTACTTTGATACCATTATGAAATTTTACCTCAATTTATGGTCTTGTACTCGTGCTCAAGCCGCACTTCGCATGCGTCAACATTACTTGAGGAAAACAAGATAAACAAGAACTCACAAAGATTAAGAATCTGCTTCAAACTGATATACATAATCTCAACCATCACCTTGATCGAGCATAGAGCCAGCTCGCCCTAACACTACACGTGGAATGACTAGTTTCCCTTAATCGAAAGTTGATAGTAAGGATTGAAACTTAGAAAAACCTTGCTAACCGTTCTCGTCATCAACATGAAGACCTTTCTAGCAAGTAAGAACGTTACATCGCCAAGCTTCATGGTGCAATGGATAGACTGCGCACCTTGTCGTGGAAAATGTGGAAGAAGAAGAAGAAGCACCTATGGATGTAGTGGAAAAAGAACAGTAATGTTGAGAGATGATAAAGTAGGCTAGACTGGTATTATGGTTAAATGATATGAAAGAAAAAAGTGTAACATTTCTTTGAGAATGTACATAGATAAGTTGAAATATATTTTGGGAACATACCTATCAAAGATAATTTGACTTATATTTTTGGGAATAAAAATACTCTGATATAAGTTGACTTACATTTGCGAATTCTTCCGACTTAAGATGAAATGTTTGATTCGCGGATAATAAATTATTTATGAAAATATGAGATAAGAATTATATAAGTTTTGATATTCAGATGTAAAAGTTGATTTTTATGTCAATAATTAATGGTATGGACATTTAAATTTGGGCTATTAAGCGATAAATTTAAATATGTAAGATTTTGGAATATTTAATAAAGTTAAGAAACAATAACTTAAGTTAAGAAATTAAGGTCATTACCTTAGGTAAATAAAGAGAGTTATGAGATATTGGTGGACATCAAGGGAAGTGTAGCATGCATAATAGGTTATGACTCTTCTTATAGTAAAAAGAAAAATAGGGGAAAGATTTGTGGAGAAAGACATCCAACGAAGCTTGTTTGTATTAAAGCATGTTAGGCTCATAGTTTTGATTAAAGACAGATTTAGTAAAAGAAGAATTGTTTGAGGAATTAATTTCTTCCGTACAATGTTGAAAGAAATTTTAACTAGGTTATTGGGACTTAAGTCAATAGGCTGATAAGGAGTTATGTTCTAAGATTCTATATTGATTTTATGTTTGGAGATAGTAATCGTGATAATTTAGAACACAATAAATATGGATACGCATATATTCAGTGCCGATTTTATTTAGTGTACTATGGTAAATTTCAACGTCATTCTGAGAATTGGTTGGTTGGACAAGAATCATGCAGTGTTAGATGGTCGAGGTAAGAATGCCAAACTCCAATCCAAGAATAAATCGTATTTTATGGCAAGGATAAGGAACAAAAATCCTTCCTTTCTGCTTCTCAAACTTAGAAAGCCATGGAGTATGGCTAAGAAGTCTAACTAGCGATAATGAGAGAAGAAAAAGAAGGAATTGAGCTCAAGATATAAAAATATTCCCGGGGTACGAGAGTTCTGGAAGCGTTACTTTGAATTATCTCAGATCGTGAAAGAATTCGAAAGTAACTTTATAGCTCGTGCTGCACCAATATCTAAAGAACCCTAGCAAATGGCTTCAGTTGAACTCAAGGAGATAAAAGTTCGATTCCAAGATTTGTTAGACAAAAACAAATCAGACCAAGTGCCTCTTCTTGGGGAGATTCAATCTTATTGGTACAGAAGAATGGTGAAAGTACAAGATAGTGTGTCATTCGACAAAGTACTATATGAGATCAAGAACAAATGTCATCTTTCAAGAATAGATGACCTTTTCTATCAGTTAAAAGGAGCTAAGATCTTTTCGAAGCTCTATCTAAGATCAGACTATCACAATTGAAGGCCAAGGCAGAGAATATTCCTAAAACAGCCTTAAAAAGAAAAGGGTATGGACACTATGAGTTCATGATAATACGTTTTGGCATGACCAATGCTCCAGCAACATTCATAGAACTCATGAACAGAGTGTTCAAGAAAATTCCTCGGCAAGTTTGTGGTAGCATTTATTGAAGACATTCTTGTATATTCAACAAGTGAGAAAGACCGCAAGGAAGATCTTCGCCTTGCTCCACCGATGCTCAGAGAAAAATAACTAAATACTAAATTTAAGAAATGTGAATTTTGATTAAAAAATGTCACATTCTTCGGTCATATAATATCTGAAATGGGCATATCAGTGGATCACCAATAAGGTGGAGGTAATCATAGACTGGCCTTGATCGAATACTGGAATAGAAATTTGAAGTTTTCGGGATTATTTGGCTATTAAGAAAATGTGTTGAAGGATTTTCTTCCGCTCACCAAGCTCACTTAGAAGAACTCTAAATTCAATTAGAGTGAAGAATGTGAGAAGAGTTTTTAGATCTTGAAAAAGAAACTCGTTTCTACGCTAGTATTAGTACTTCCTGAAGAAGGCAAGAATTTCACAATTTACAATGATGCATCAAAAGAGGATTGTGATGTGTTCTCATTCAAGAGGGCAATTAATTGCCTATGCATCGATGAAATTAAAACCATGTGAGCAAAATTATCCAACACATGATAGTGAATTAGCCACAATTATATTTGAGCCAAAGATCTAGAGAATCAATTTCTTTAGTGTCAAATGTGTGAAATTTATCAATCATCAAAGCCTCAAATACTATTCACACAAAAGGAATTAAACATGTGACAAAGACGGTGGATCGAACTATTGAAGATATTTTAGGGCGTGTGCCATGGACCTCGGACTCCAATAAACACCCCCCTTTGATTGAATTTGCCGATAACAATAATTATCATGGAAGTATTGAAATCAGAGAGAAAGCTATCATGGTACTTGAATTGTTGATAAAGTAGCTATTATCAAGGAAAAACGCAAGGCAGCTCATGATCGACAAAAGAGCTGGGCTTATTTAAAGTGAAGACCGTTGGAGTTTGAAAATGGTGTGAAAGCTTATGTTAAAGTTTCCCCAATGAAAGGAGTGGTTCGATTCAGCAATTCTAGAAAGATAACTCCAAGATATGTCGGACCCTTCGAAATACTGAGAAAAATGGGAAACCTAGCTTATCAGCGGGCTTTACCACCAGGCATGTCAAGGATTTACAACGTCTTCCATGTCTCACAGCTAAGGAAGTATGTCTCATATCCAAGTAGCATTCTTGAAATTGAACCGCTACTAATCAAAGGAAATGTGAACGAGGAAATGAAATATGAAGAAGTCCTTATTCAAGTAACACCAAATACCAAGTGCTGAGATGCCGAACAATTCCATATGTCAAGATACAATGGTCGAATCATATGGAACGAGAAGCAACTTGGGAATTTGAAGAACGTATGCGCACTCGGCACCCTCACTTTTTAAAGATTTATCTAACTCAAGTTTCGAGGACGAAACTTCCAATAAGGAGGGTGGGATGTGAGAACCCGGATTTTTCAAAGCAAAGCACCTCAAAAAGCTCGAAAAGTAGCTCAAAAAGAAGCTGAGGCAATGCAAAACCTTGAGAATTGAGGGTACGCCACTCGGAAGAGGAAACTCTTACCTCACAAGCTAAAACCCTCAGCTCAAGGAAGCTCCAAGATTCTTGGAAAAGAAACCCCATGCTCATGAGCTCAATCTTTTAGCTCAATGAAGCTCATTCTTTCTTGTCCTAAAAGAATAAAAAAAATAGAGCTAGGAGGAGAGCTAAAGCATTGGAAAATTTTAATGTGCAAGAAATTACCCTTGAGTAAACCAAGGAGAAGAGCTAAAGGATTGGACATATTTATGACCATTGAGTTAACCAAAGAAGGAGCTAAAAGAACTAAAGGTTTGGAAAAACTTATTATACAAGTGATGACTATTGAGTTAACCAAGAAAGGGAGCTAAGGGAAGAGCTAAGAGGCTTGGACCAATTTATTGTGCAAGAATGGACTCTTTAGTAAACCAAGGTGACCTTTGATGCTTGAGTTAACCTTGACCACATTGATGGCTTGCTTGGGCTCCAATATTTCGGTCATGGGGAGGGGAAAAGACCATACTTCACCTATAAATACCACCTCAACATGCTAAAGAAATCACACCCAAAAATCAGCAAGAAAAATTGGCTCCTTTCCCTCCAAAACCACCTCTCGGCTGTCGCTTGCAAGAAGAAAGAAGGAGGAGTTGTTCCGGCTTTTCAATGCTGTGATTTGCTATCCACATCGTTGTGAAGATCATCTCCTGGTTCGGTCATCACTTGGCCGAAATTCAACAAGTTTCGTTCGCCAAAGTTCTGCACATTTAGAACCGTAACTTCGAGAGTACTGTAAGTGGGTTTTTGATATGTATATTCGTTTGTATTTTTAAATCTTTAATATATAAGTTATGACATGCATGAATGTGTCCTCTTTTTTCGAAAACAGCATGATGACCGTCTTTTAAAATTTCGATCGATTATGTGTTTTCTTCTATGCTTCGAAATTCGTTGGTTCCGCTGAATCCGTCTGAAACTCTGATAAGTTCTGTCTGGTAAACTTTGAATTCTGTGTTGCACTATTACAACTCGATTTGAAATGGGACGAGAATTGTAATTCTGTCTGGCCCCCATTGGTGGGTATAAAACCATGTTCTGTCTGGCCCCCATCGGTGGGTATAAAACCGTATTCTGGCCTCAACCCTTAGAGGACTAACATATTGGGGACAATTTGACCATGGAAATGAGATGAGTAACAGTGTTCTGTCTGTTCCGATCTGTTCTGTTCAGAATTGTTCTGATCTGTTTCTGAACTGCTCTGAATCTTCTGATAACCTCTGTCTCATATTTATTTCGTTTCTGTTATGATGAGTTAAAAGTGATAAGATTTGAAAGTTTGTTAAAGAAATGTTTTAAAGATTAAGTTCTATATGTATCATTGGAAATCGATCGACCCCCACTTGCTGAGTGTTTCCCAAAACACTCAGCCCTTACAAATTTCATATTAAAATGAAGAGTAACTGAATGAGGAGGAACAAGAAGCCTTCTGGGGATGGTAGCCGATGAGCAAGATATAAGAAATCAAGACTTTATTTTCCTTTTGTTCAGTTTTCGCATTTGCAACTCTGATTATTTTTATTCTATTGTCAATGTAAAGACAATGTTTTATTTATGAAAAAGACTGGTTTTAGTCATTTCGATACGAGGCTTAATTGTTTAAAACTAATTGTTAAAACAATGCCGGATGTCACATGCTCTTCGAACACGGGGCGTGACAACTTTCCGGGGGTCACCCATCCTAGTACTGCTCTCGCCCAAGCACGCTTAACTTCGGACTTCTGATAGGATCCGGTGCATTAGTGCTGGTATGATCGCACTCGACATTGAGTGGGATGTCTATTCTTATATCCCTCGAGTACGTGTGGAGCGAGCGGCGATGGACAACACGCGGCACTACTCTCGCCCAATAAGAACCATGAAGTTAAGAGTTCTGGCGCGATGGCAGAGCTAGGATGGGTGACCTCCCCGAGAAGTCCTCGTGTCGCGACGATTTACGTAAATTATGGCTAAACAGTCGAAATAATATTTTTTAATGAGTTAACCGTCTCCGGAGTAATCTGCGTCATACCATTTCGCACAGAACTGGCTCAGGACAACAAAAATCGCTAAATGTTTCCAGAAAATAGAAAAAAAAATAAGAATAAGGAAATAGCGAATGTAAAGATATTATTATGCCTGGGATACGATAAAATGGATCCGAAATCGAATTTCGGACTTCCTAAAGGGATTTCTCGAGGAAACATAAGCTTAACAGAAGCGGAAAATCGTAAATTAGTGGGTCTTAAAGAAGGAATTCGGCTAAAATCTCGCCAGCTCATTGCGGAGTAATGAGTCTCGTTCGTTTGCCCGTTTACAATCAAATTAGGCTACAATTTTGTCCAAATCTGGTAGTGCCCGAGCTACGTTGATTTCATATGTCTTATCTGATCCCGATCGAGATTCAGATGATTTGAGCCAAAAATCGTCTATCAACAAGTAATCAAAAATAGAAAAACACGAAAAGGGGTGCAACACGAGGACTTCACAGGGGGTCAACCTTCCTAGTACTGCTCTCGCCCAAGAACGCTTAACTTCGGAGTTCTGATTGGATCCGGTGAATTAGTGCTGGTATGATCGCACCCGACATTTAGTGGGATGTTTATTCTTATATCCCTCGTGTACGTGTGGAGTGGGCGGCGATGGACAACACGTGGCACTGCTCCCGCCCAATCAGAACCATGAAATTAAGCGTTCTGGCGCGATGGCAGAGCTAGGATGGGTGACCTCCCTGGGCAGTCCTCGTGTCCCGACCGTTTACGTAAATTATGGCTAAACAGTTGAAATAATTGTTTTTAATGAGTTAACCGTCTTCGGAGTAATCTGCGTCATACCCTTTCGCACAGAACTGGCTCACGACAACAAAAATCGCTAAATGTTTCCAGAAAATAGAAAAAAAATAATAATAAGAAAATAGCAAATGTAAAACTATTATTATCCCTGGGATACGATAAAATGGAACCGAAATCGAATTTCGGACTTCCTAAGCTGATTTCTCGAGGAAACGGAAGCTTAACAGAAGCGGAAAATCGCAAATTAGAGAAGGAATTCAGCTAAAATCTTGTCAGCTCATTGCGGAGTAATGAATCTCGTTCGTTTGCCTGTTTACAATCAAATATGGCTACAATTTTGTCCAAATCCGGCAGCGCCCGAGCTACATTGATTTCACATGTTTTATCTAGTCCCGATCGAGATTCAGATGATTTGAGCCGAAAATCATCTGTCAACAAGTAATCAAAAATAGAAAAACACGAGAAGGGGTGCAACACGAGGACTTCTCAGAGGATCACCCATCCTAGTACTGCTCTCGCCCTAGCACGTTTAACTTCGGAATTCTGATGGGATCCGGTGCATTAGTGCTGGTATGATCGCACCCGACATTGAGTGGGATGTTTATTCTTATATCCATCGAGTACGTGTGGAGCGGGCGGCGATGGACAACACGTGGCACTGCTCTCGACCAATCAGAACCATGAAGTTAATCGTTCTGGCGCGATGCCAGGGCAAGGATGGGTGACCTCCCTGGGAAGTCCTCGTGTCGCGACCGTTTATGTAAATTATGGATAAAACAGTCGAAATAATATTTTTTAATGAGTTAACCGTCTCCGGAGTAATCTGCGTTATACCCTTCCGCACAGAGTCGGCTCACGACAACAAAAATCGCTAAATGTTTTCAGAAAATAGAAAAAAAATAAGAAAAAGAAAATAGCAAACGTAAAGCTATTATTATGCCTGAGATACGATAAAATGGAACCGGAATGGAATTTCGGACTTAGAGAAAGAATTTGGCTAAAATCTCGCCAGCTCATTGCGTAATAATGAGTCTCGTTCGTTTGCCCGTTTAAAATCAAATTTGGCTACAATTTTGTCCAAATTCGGCAGTGCCCGAGCTACGTTGATTTAACATGTCATATCTGGTACCGATCGAGATTCTGATGATTTGAGCCCAAAATTGTCTGTCAACAAGTAATCAAAAATAGAAAAACACGAAAAGAGTGCAACACGAGGACTTCCCAGGGGGTCACCCATCCTAGTATTGTTCTCGTCCAAGAACGCTTAACTTCGTAGTTCTGATGGGATCCGGTGCATTGGTGCTGGTATGATCGCACCCGACATTGAGTGGTATGTTTATTCTTATATCTCTCGAGTACGTGTGGAGCGGGCGGCGACGGACAACACGCGACACTCCTCTCGCCCAATCATAACCATGAAGTTAAGCGTTCTGGCGCGATGGCAGAGCTAGGATGGGTGACCTCCCTGGGAAGTCCTCGTGTCGCGACCGTTTATGTAAATTATGAGTTAACCGTCTCCGGAGTAATCTGCTTCATACCCTTTCGCACAGAACTGGCTCACGACAACAAAAATCGCTAAATGTTTCCAGAAAATAGAAAAAAAAATAGTAATAAGAAAATAGCGAATGTAAAGCTATTATTATGCTTGGGATACGATAAAATGGAACCGCAATCGAATTTGGGACTTCCTAAGAGGATTTCTCGAGGAAACGGAAACTTAACAGAAGCGGAAAATAGCAAATTTGAGGGTCTTAGAAAAGGAATTCGGCTAAAATCTCGCCAGCCCATTGCGGAGTCTCGTTCGTTTGCCAGTTTACAATAAAATTAAGCTACAATTTTGTCCAAATCCCGTAGTGTCCGAGCTACGTTGATTTCACATGTCTTATCTGGTCTTGATCGAGATTCAGATGATTTGAGCCGAAAATCATTTGTCAACAAGTAATCAAAAATATAAAAAAACGGAAAGGGGTGCAACACGAGGACTTCCCAGGGGATCACCCGTCCTAGTACTGCTCTCGCCCAAGCACGCTTAACTTCGGAGTTCTGATGGGATCCGGTGCATTGGTGCCGGTATGATCGCACCCGACATTGAGTGGGATGTTTATTCTTAAATTCATCGAGTACCTGTGGAGCAGGCGGCGATGGACAACACGCGGCACGGCTCTCGACCAATCAGAACCATGAAGTTAAGCGTTCTGGCGCGATGGCAGAGTTAGGATGGGTGACCTCCCTGGGAAGTCCTCGTGTCGCGACCGTTTACGTAAATTTTAAATAAAACAGTCGAAATAATATATTTTAATGAGTTAACCGTCTCCGGAGTAATCTGCGTCATACCCTTCCGCACAGAACCGGCTCACGACAACAAAAATCGCTAAATGTTTCGAGAAAATAGAAAAAAAATAAGAAGAAGAAAATAGCGAATGTAAAGCTATTATTATGCTTGGAATACGATAAAATGGAACCTGAATCGAATTTCGGACTTCCTAAGCGGATTTCTCGAGGAAATGGAAGCTTAATAGAAGAGGAAAATCGCAAATTAGAAGGTCTTAGAGAAAAAATTCGGCTAAAATCTCATCAGCTCATTGCGGAATAATGAGTCTCGTTCGTTTGCCAGTTTACAATCAAATTATGGTACAATTTTGTCCAAATCCGGCAGTGCTTGAGCTACGTTGATTTCACATGTCTTATCTGGTCCAAATCGAGATTCAGATGATTTGAGCCGAAAATCGTCTGTCAATAAGTAATCAAAAATAGAAAAACACGAAGAGGGGCGCAACACAAGGACTTCCCAGGGGGTCACCCATCCTAGTACTGCTCTCGCCCAAGCAAGCTTAACTTCTGAATTCTGATTGGATCCGGTGCATTAGTGCTGGTATGATCGCACCCGACATTGATTAGGATGTTTATTCTTATATCTCTCGAGTACGTGTGAAGCGGGCGGAGATGTACAACACGCGGCACTGTTCTCGCCCAATCAGAACCATGAAGTTAAGCGTTCTGGCACGATGGCAGAGCTAGGATGGCTAAAACAGCCGAAATAATTGCTTTTAATGAGTTAACCAACTCTGGAGTAATCTGCGTCATACCCTTCGGCACAGAACCGGCTCATTACAACAAAAATCGCTAAATGTTCCCAGAAAATTGAAAAAAAATAAGAAGGAGAAAATAGCGAATGTAAAGCTAATATTATGCCTGGGATACGATAAAATGGAACCGGAATCAAATTTCAAAATTCCTAAGCGGATTTCTCGAGGAAACGAAAGCTTAACAGAAGCGGAAAATCGCAAATTAGAGGGTCTTAGAGAAGGAATTCGGCTAAAATCTCTTTAGCTCATTGCGGAGTAATAAGTCTCGTTCGTTTGCCCGTTTACAATAAAATTAGACAACAATTTTGTCCAAATCCGGCAGTGCCCGAGCTACGTTTATTTCACATGTCTTATCTTATCCCGACATTGAGTGGGATGTTTATTCTTATATCCCTTGAGTACGTGTGGCTCGGGCGGCAATGGACAACACGCGGCACTGCTCTTGCCCAATCAGAACCATGAAGTTAAGCGTTCTTGCGCGGTGGCAGAGCTAGGATGGGTGACCTCTCTGAGAAGTCCTCGTGTCGCGACCATTTATGTAAATTATGGCTAAAACAGTCGAAATAATTGTTTTTAATGAATTAACCGACTCTGAAGTAATCTGCGTCATACCCTTCCGCACAAAACCGGCTCACGATGGCAGAGCTAGGATGGGTGTCCTCCCTGGGAAGTCCTCGTGTCACGACCATTTACGTAAATTATGGTTAAAATAGTCAAAATAATTGCTTTTAATGAGTTAACCAACTTTGGAGTAATCTGCGTCATACCCTTCGGCACAGAACCGGCTCACGACAACAAAA
Organism: Primulina tabacum; assembly: GCF_025594145.1. Classification (NCBI taxonomy): domain Eukaryota; kingdom Viridiplantae; phylum Streptophyta; class Magnoliopsida; order Lamiales; family Gesneriaceae; genus Primulina; species Primulina tabacum. Next base: position 30,430,192 of record NC_134559.1, on the reverse strand, counting down.
ATCGCTAAATGTTCCCAGAAAATAGAAAAAAAAATAAGAAGAAGAAAATAGCGAATGTAAAGCTATTATTATGCCTGGGATACGATAAAATCGAACCTGAATCGAATTTCGAACTTCCTATGCGGATTTCTCGAGGAAACGGAAGCTTAACAGAAGCGGAAAATCGCAAATTAGAGTGTTTTAGAGAAGGAATTCGGCTAAAATCTCGTCAGCTTATTACGGAGTAATGAGTCTCGTTCGTTTGCCAGTTTACAATCAAATTAGGCTACAATTTTGTCCAAATCGGGAAGTGTCCGAGCTCCGTTGATTTCGCATGTCTTATCTGATCCCGATCGAGATCAGATGATTTGAGCCGAAAATCGCTTGTCAACAATTAATCAAAAATAGAAAAACACGAAAAGGGGTGCAACATGAGGACTTCCCAGGGGGTCACCCATCCTAGTACTGCTCTCGCCCAAGAAAGCTTAACTTCGGAGTTCTGATGGGATCCGGTGCATTAGTGTTGGTAAGATCGCACCCGACATTGAGTGGATGTTTATTCTTTTATCCCTCAAGTACATGTGGAGCGGGCGGCGATGGACAACCCGCGGCACTGCTCTCGCCCAATCAGAACCATGAAGTTAAGCGTTCTGGCGCGATTGCAGAGCTAGGATGAGTGACCTCCCTGGGAAGTCCTCGTGTCGCGACCATTTACGTAAATTATAGCTAAAACAATAGAAATAATTGTTTTTATTGAGCTAACCGTCTCTGGAGTAATCTGCGTCATACCCTTCCGCACATAACCGGCTCATCACAACAAAAATCGCTAAATGTTCCCAGAAAATAGAAAAAAATAAGAATAAGAAAATAGCGAATGTAAATCTATTATTATCCTTGGGATACGATAAAATGGAACCGAAATCGAATTTCGGACTTCCTATGAGGATTTTTTTGAGGAAACGGAAGCTTAACAGAAGCGGAAAATCGCAAATTAGAGGGTCCTAGAGAAAGAATTCCGCTAAAATCTTGCCAGCTCATTGCGGAGTAATGAGTCTCGTTCGTTTGCCCGTTTACAATCTAATTAGGCTACAATTTTGTCCAAATCCGGCAGTGTCCGAGCTACGTTGATTTCACATCTCTTATCCGGTCTTGATCGAGATTCAGATGATTTGAGCCGAAAATCGTCTGTCAACAAGTAATCAAAAATAGAAAACACGAAAAGGGGTGGCAACACGAGGACTTCCCAAGGGGTCACCCAACCTAGTACTGGTCTCGCCCAAGCACGCTTAACTTTGGAGTTCTGATGGGATCCGGTGCATTAGTGCTGGTATGATCGCACCTGATATTGAGTGGGATGTTAATTCTTATACACCTTGAGTACGTGTGGCGCGGCGGAGATGGACAACACGCGGCACTTCTCTCGCCCAATCAGAACCATGAAGTTTAGCATTCTGGTGCGATGGCAGAGCTAGGATGGATGACCTCCCTGGGAAGTCCTCGTGTCGCGACCATTTACGTAAATTATAGCTAAAACAATAGAAATAATTGTTTTTATTGAGCTAACCGTCTCTGGAGTAATCTGCGTCATACCCTTCCGCACATAACCGGCTCATCACAACAAAAATCGCTAAATGTTCCCAGAAAATAGAAAAAAATAAGAATAAGAAAATAGCGAATGTAAATCTATTATTATCCTTGGGATACGATAAAATGGAACCGAAATCGAATTTCGGACTTCCTATGAGGATTTTTTTGAGGAAACGGAAGCTTAACAGAAGCGGAAAATCGCAAATTAGAGGGTCCTAGAGAAAGAATTCCGCTAAAATCTTGCCAGCTCATTGCGGAGTAATGAGTCTCGTTCGTTTGCCCGTTTACAATCTAATTAGGCTACAATTTTGTCCAAATCCGGCAGTGTCCGAGCTACGTTGATTTCACATCTCTTATCCGGTCTTGATCGAGATTCAGATGATTTGAGCCGAAAATCGTCTGTCAACAAGTAATCAAAAATAGAAAACACGAAAAGGGGTGGCAACACGAGGACTTCCCAAGGGGTCACCCAACCTAGTACTGGTCTCGCCCAAGCACGCTTAACTTTGGAGTTCTGATGGGATCCGGTGCATTAGTGCTGGTATGATCGCACCTGATATTGAGTGGGATGTTAATTCTTATACACCTTGAGTACGTGTGGCGCGGCGGAGATGGACAACACGCGGCACTTCTCTCGCCCAATCAGAACCATGAAGTTTAGCATTCTGGTGCGATGGCAGAGCTAGGATGGATGACCTCCCTAGGAAGTCCTCGTGTCGCGACCGTTTACGTAAATTATAGCTAAAACAGTCAAAATAATTGTTTTTAATGAGTTAACCGTGTCCGGGGTAATTTGCGTCATACCCTTCCGCACAGAATCTGCTCAAGACAACAAAAATAGCTAAATATTCCCAGGAAATAGAAAAAAATAAGAAGACAAAAATAGCGAATGTAAATCTATTATTATCCTTGGGATACGATAAAATGGAACCGAAATCGAATTTCGGACTTCCTATGAGGATTTTTTTGAGGAAACGGAAGCTTAACAGAAGCGGAAAATCGCAAATTAGAGGGTCCTAGAGAAAGAATTCCGCTAAAATCTTGCCAGCTCATTGCGGAGTAATGAGTCTCGTTCGTTTGCCCGTTTACAATCTAATTAGGCTACAATTTTGTCCAAATCCGGCAGTGTCCGAGCTACGTTGATTTCACATCTCTTATCCGGTCTTGATCGAGATTCAGATGATTTGAGCCGAAAATCGTCTGTCAACAAGTAATCAAAAATAGAAAACACGAAAAGGGGTGGCAACACGAGGACTTCCCAAGGGGTCACCCAACCTAGTACTGGTCTCGCCCAAGCACGCTTAACTTTGGAGTTCTGATGGGATCCGGTGCATTAGTGCTGGTATGATCGCACCTGATATTGAGTGGGATGTTAATTCTTATACACCTTGAGTACGTGTGGCGCGGCGGAGATGGACAACACGCGGCACTTCTCTCGCCCAATCAGAACCATGAAGTTTAGCATTCTGGTGCGATGGCAGAGCTAGGATGGGTGACCTCCCTAGGAAGTCCTCGTGTCGCGACCGTTTACGTAAATTATAGCTAAAACAGTCAAAATAATTGTTTTTAATGAGTTAACCATCTCCGGAGTAATCTGCGTCATACCATTCCGCACAAAACCGGCTCACGTTTACAAAAATCGCTAAATGTTCCCAGAAAATTGAAAAAAAAATAATAAGAAGAAAATAGCGAATGTAAAGCTATTATTATGGCTCGGATACGATAAAATGGAACCGGAATCGAATTTCGGACTTCCTAAGGGGATTTCTCGAGGAAACGGAAGCTTAACAGAAGCGGAAAATCGCAAATTAGTGGGTCTTAAAGAAGGAATTCGGCTAAAATCTCGCCAGCTCATTGCGGAGTAATGAGTCTCGTTCGTTTGCCCGTTTAGAATCAAATTAAGATAAAATTTTGTCCAAATCCGGCAGTGCCCGAACTACGTTGATTTCACATGTCTTATCTGGTCCCGATCGAGATTCAGATGATTTGAGCCGAAAATCGTCTGTCAACAAGTAATCATAAATAGAAAAACACGAAAAGGGGTGCAACAGGAGGACTTCCAAGGGGGTCACTCATCCTAGTACTGCTCTTGCCCAAGCATGCTTAACTTCGGAGTCCTGATGGGATCCGTTGCATTAGTACTGGTATGATCGCACCCGAAATTGAGTGGGATGTTTATTCTTATATCCATCGAGAACGTGTGGAGCGGCGGAGATGGAGAACACGCGGCACTGCTCTCGCCTAATCAGAACCATGAAGTTAAGCGTTCTGGCGCGATGGCAGAGCTAGGACAGGTGACCTCCCTGGAAAGTTCTCGTGTCGCGAACGTTTACTTAAATTATGGATAAAACAATCGAAATAATTGTTTTTAATGAGTTAACCGTCTCCGGAGTAATCTGCGTCATACCCTTCCCCACAGAACCCTTAAGACAACAACAATCGCTAAATGTTCCCAGTAAATAGAAAAAAATTTAAGTAGAAAAAAATTGCGAATGTAAAGCTATTATTATGCCTGGGATACGATAAAATGGAACCGGAATCGAATTTAGAACTTCCTCTCGAGGAAACAGAAGCGGAAAATCGCAAATTAGAGGGTCTTAGAGAAGGAATTCGGCTAATACTCGCCACCTCGTTGCGGAGTATTGAGTCTCGTTCGTTTGCCCGTTTACAATCAAATTAGGCTACAATTTTTCCAAATCCGGCAGTGCCCGAGCGACGTTGATTTCACATGTCTTATCTTGTCCCAATCGAGATTCAGATGATTTGAGCCGAAAATCGTCTGTCAACAAGTAATCAAAAATAGAAAAACACGAAAAGAGGTGCAACACGAGGACTTCCCAGGGGGTCACCCTTCCTGGTACTGGTCTCACCCAAGCACGCTTACCTTCGGAGTTCTGATGGAATCCGGTGCATTAGTGCTGGTATGATCGCACCCGACATTGAGTGGTATGTTTATTCTTATATCCCTCGAGTACGTGTGGAGCGTGCTGCGATGGACAACACGCGGCACCGCTCTCGCCAAATCGGAACCATGAATTTAAGCGTTCTAGCGCGATGGCAGAGCTAGGATTGTTGACCTCTCTGGGAAGTCCTCCTGTCGCGACCGTTTACGTAAATTATAGCTAAAACAGTCGAAATAATTGTTTTTAATGAGTTAACCATCTCCGGAGTAATCTGCGTCAAGAGAAACAGAAGCTTAACAGTAGCGAAAAATCGCAAATTAGATGGTCTTAGAGAAGGAATTCGGCTAAAATCTCGTCATCTCATTGCGGAGTAATGAGTGTCGTTCATTTGGCCGTTTACAATCAAATCAGCCTACAATTTTGTCCAAATCCGGCAGTGCCCGAGCTACGTTTATTTCACATGTCTTATCTGGTCCCGATCGAGATTCAGATGATTTGAGCCGAAAATCGTCTGTCAACAAATAATCAAAAATAGAAAAACACGAAAAGGGGTGCTACACGAGGACTTCCCATGGGGTCACCCATCCTAGTACTAGTCTCAACCAATGACGCTTAACATCAGAGTTCTGATGGGATCTGGTGCATTAGTGCTGGTATGATCGCTCCTTACATTGAGTGGGATGTTTATTCTTATATCCCTCGAGTACGTGTGGCGCGAGCGGCAATGGACAACACGCGGCACTGCTCTCGCACAATCAGAACCATGAAATTACGCGTATGGGTGACCTCCCTCGGAAGTCCTCCTGTCACGATCGTTTACGTAAATTATAGATAAAACAGTAGAAATAATTGTTTTTAATGAGTTAACCGTCTCCGGAGTAATCTGCGTCATACCCTTCCGCACAGAACCGGCTCACGACAACAAAAATCGCTAAATGTTCCCATAAAATAGAAAAAAAAAATAAGAAGAAGAAAATAGTGAATGTAAAGCTATTATTATGCCTCGGATACGATAAAATGGAACCGGAATCTAATTTCGGACTTCCTAAGCGGATTTCTCGAGAAAACAGAAGCTTAACAGAAGAGGAAAATCGCAAATTAGAGGATCTTAAAGAAGGAATTCGGCTAAAATCTCGCCAGCTATTTGCGGAGTAATGAGTCTCGTTCGTTTGCCCGTTTACAATCAAATTAGGCTACAATTTTGTCCGAATCCGGCAGTGCCCGAGCTACGTTGATTTCACATGTCTTATCTGGTCCCGATCGTTATTCAGATGATTTGAGCCGAAAATCGTCTGTCAACAAGTAATCAAAAATAGAAAAACACGAAAAGGGGTGCAACACGAGGACTTACCACGGGGTCACCCATCCTAGTACTGTTCTCGCCCAAGCACGATTATCTTCGGAGTTCTGATGGGAGAGCTAGGATGGGTGACCTCCCCTGGAAGTCCTCGTGTCGCGAACGTTTACGTAAATTATGGCTATCACAGTCGAAATAATTGTTTTTAATGAGTTAACCATCTCCGGAGTGATCTGCGTCATACCCTTCCGCACAGAACTGGCTCACGACAACAAAAATCGCTAAATGTTCCCAGAAATAGAAAAAAAATAAAAAGAAGAAAATAGCGAATGTAAAGCTATTATTATTATGCCTCGGATACGATAAAATGGAACCGGAATCGAATTTCGGACTTCCTAAGCGGATTTTTCGAGGAAACGGAAGTTTAACAGAAGCGGAAAATCGCAAATTAAAGGGTCTTAGGGAAGGAATTCGGCTAAAATCTCGCCAGCTCATTGCGGAGTAAGAGTCTTGTTCGTTTGCCCGTTTACAATCAAATTAGCCTAAAATTTTGTCCAAATCCGGCAGTACCCGAGCTACGTTGATTTCACATGTCTTATCTGGTCCTGATCGAGATTCAGATGATTTGAGCCAAAAATCTTTTGTCAACAAGTAATCAAAAATAGAAAAACACGGAAAGAGGTGCAACATGAGGACTTCCCAGGGGGTCACCCATCCTAGTACTGGTCTCGCCCAAGCACGCTTAGCTTCGGAGTTCTGATGGGATCCGGTGCATTAGTGCTGGCATGATCGCACCCGACATTGAGTGGGATGTTTATTCTTATATCCCTCCAGTACGTGTGGAGCGGGCGGCGATGGACAACACGCGGCACTGCTCTCGCCCAATCGGAACTATGGAGTTAAGCGTTCTGGCGCGATGGCAGAGTTAGTATGGGTGACCTCCCTGGGAAGTCCTTGTGTCGCGACCGTTTTCGTAAATTATGGCTAAAACAGTCGAAATAATTGTTTTTAATGAGTTAACCATCCCCGGAGTGATGTGCGTCATACCCTTCCGCACAGAACCGGCTCACGATAACAAAAATCTCTAAATGTTCCCAAAAAATAAAAAAAAAATAAAAAGAAGAAAATAGCGAATGTAAAGCTATTATTATGCATGGGATACGATAAAATGGAACCGGAATCGAATTTCGGACTTCCTAAACGGATTTTTCGAGGAAACGGAAGCTTAACAGAAGAGGAAAATCGCAAATTAGAGGATCTTAAAGAAGGAATTCGGCTAAAATCTCGCCAGCTATTTGCGGAGTAATGAGTCTCGTTCGTTTGCCCGTTTACAATCAAATTAGGCTACAATTTTGTCCAAATGCGGCAGTGCTTGAGCTACGTTGATTTCACATGTCTTATCTGGTCCCGATCGTTATTCAGAACATTTGAGCCGAAAATCGTCTGTCAACAAGTAATCAAAAATAGAAAAACATGAAAAGGGGTGCAACACGATGACATCCCAGGGGGTCACCCATCCTAGTACTGGTCTCACCAAAGCACGCTTAACTTTGGAGTTCTGATGGGATCCGGTGCAATACTGCTGGTATGTTCGCATCTGACATTGTGTGGGATGTTTATTCTTATATCCCTCGAGTACGTGTGGCGCGGCGGCGATGGACAACACGCGGCACTGCTTTCGCCCAATCAGAACCATGAATTTAAGCGTTCTGAAGCGATGACAGAGCTAGGATGGGTGACCTCCCTTGGAAGTCCTTGTGTCCCGACCGTTTACATAATTATAGCTAAAACAGTCGAAATAATTATTTTTAATGACTTAAACGCCTCCGGAGTCATCTGCGTCATGCCCTTCTGCACCGAACCGGCTCACGACAACAAAAATCGCTAAATGTTCACAGAAAATAGAAAAAAACAAGAAGAAGAAAATAGAGAATGTAAAGCTATTATTATGCCCGGGATACGATAAAATGGAACCGGAATCGAATTTCGGACTTCCTTAACGGATTTCTCGAGGAAACAGAAGCTTAACAGAAGCGGAAAATCGCAAATTAGAGTGTCTTAGTGAAAGAATTCAGCTAAAATCTCGCCAGCTCATTGCGGAGTAATGAGTCTCGTTCGTTTGCCCGTTTACAATCCAATTAGCCTACAATTTTGTCCAAATCCTGCAGTGTCCGAGCTACGTTGTTTTCACATGTCTTATCTGGTCCTGATCGAGATTCAGATGATTTGAGCCGAAAATAGTCTGTCAACAAGTAATCAAAAATAGAAAAACACGAAAAGGGGTGCAACACGAGGACTTCCAAGGCGGTCACCCATCCTAGTACTGCTCTCGCCCAAGCACGCTTAACTTCGGAGTTCTGATGGGATCCGGTGCATTAGTGCTGGTATGATCGCACCCGACATTGAGTGGGATGTTTATTCTTTTATCCCTCGAGTACGTGTGAAGCGGGCGGCGATGGACAACACGCGGCACTGCTCTCGCCCAATCAGAACCATGAAGTTAAGCGTTCTGGCGCGATGAAAGAGCTATGATGGGTTACCTCCCTTGGAAGTCCTTGTGTCGCGACCGTTTACATAAATTAAAGCTAAAACAGTCGAAATAATTGTTTTTAATGAGTTAACCGTCTCCGGAGTAATCTACGTCATACCCTTCCGCACAGAACCGACTCACGACAACAAAAATCGCTAAATTTTCCAAGAAAATAGAAAAGAAAATAAGAAGAATAAAATAGCAAATGTAAAGCTATTATTATGCCTGGGATACGATAAAATGGAACCGGAATCGAATTTCAGACTTCCTAAACGGATTTCTCGAGGAAACAGAAGTTTAACAGAAGCGAAAAATCGCAAATTAGAGGGTCTTAAAGAAATAATTCGGCTAAAATCTCGCCAGCCCATTGCTGAGTATTGAGTCTCGTTCATTTGCCCGTTTATAATCAAATTAGCCTACAATTTTGTCCAAATCCAGCAGTGCCCGAGCTACGTTGTTTTCACATGTCTTAATTGGTCCCGATCGAGATTCAGATAATTTGAGCCGAAAATCGTCTGTCAACAAGTAATCAAAAATAGAAAAACACGCTTAACTTCGGAGTTCTGATGGGATACAGTGCATTAGTGCTTGTATGATTGCTCCCGACATTGAGTGGGATGTTTATTTTTATATCCCTCGAGTACGTGTGGCGCGGGCGGCGATGGACAACACGCGGCACTGCTCTCGCCCAATCAGAACCATGAAGTTAAGCGTTCTGGCGCGATGACAGAGCTAGGATGGTTGACCTCCCTTGGAAGTCCTTGTGTCGCGACCGTTTACATAAATTATAGCTAAAACAGTCAAAATAATTGTTTTTAATGAGTTAACCGTCTCCGGAGTAATCTACGTCATACCCTTCCGCATAGAACCGACTCACGACAACAAAAATCGCTAAATGTTCCGAGAAAATAGAAAAGAAAATAAGAATAATAAAATAGCGAATGTAAAGCTATTATTATGCCTGGGATACGATAAAATGGAAACGGAATCGAATTTCGGACTTCCTAAACGGATTTCTCGAGGAAACAGAAGCTTAACAGAAGCGGAAAATCGCAAACTAGAGGGTCTTAAAAAAATAATTCGGCTAAAATCTCGCCAGCCCATTGCGGAGTAATGAGTCTCGTTCGTTTGCCCGTTTATAATCAAATTAGCCTACAATTTTGTCTAAATCCGGCAGTCCCTGAGCTACGTTGATTTCACATGTCTTATCTGGTCCCGATCGAGATTCAGATTATTTGAGCCGAAAATCGTCTGTCAACAAGTAATCAAAAATAGAAAAACACAAAAAAGAGTGCAACACTTGGACTTCCAAGGGGGTCACACATCCTAGTACTGCTCTTGCCCAAGCACGCTTAACTTCGGAGTTCTGATGGGATCCGGTGCATAAGTGCAGGTATGATCGCACCCGACATTGAGTGGGATGTTTATTCTTATATCCCTCGAGTACATGTGGAGCGGGCGGCGATGAACAACACGCGGCACTGCTCTCGCCCAATCAGAACCATGAAGTTAAGCGTTCTGGCGCGATGGCAGAGCTAGGATGGGTGACCTCCCTGGGAAGTCCTCGTGTCGCGACCGTTTACGTAAATTATGGATAAAACAGTCAAAATAATTGTTTTTAATGAGTTAACTGTCTCCGGAGTAATATGCGTCATACCCTTCCGCACAGAACCGTCTCACGACAACAAAAATCGCTAAAGGTTCCCGGAAAATAGAAAAAAAAATAAGAAAAAGAAAATAGCGAATGTAAAGCTATTATTATGCTGGGATACGATAAAAAAGAACCGGAATCGAATTTAGAACTTTCTAAACGGATTTCTCGAGGAAACGGAAACTTAACAAAAGCGGAAAATCGTAAATTAGAGGGTCTTAGAGAAGTAATTCGGCTAAAATCTCGCCAGCTCATTGCGGAGTAAGAGTCTCGTTCGTTTGCCCGTTTACAATCAAATTATCCTACAATTTTATCCAAATCCGGCAGTGTCCGAGCTACGTTGATTTCACATTTCTTATCTGGTCCCGATCAAGATTCAGATGATTTGAGCCGAAAATCGTCTGTCAACAAGTAATCAAAAATAGAAAAACACGCTTAACTTCGGAGTTCTAATGGGATACAGTGTATTAGTGCTGGTATGATTGCTCCCGACATTGAGTGGGATGTTTATTTTTATATCCCTCGAGTACGTGTGGCGCGGGAGGCGATGGACAACAGAACCATGAAGTTAAGCTTTCTGCCGCGATGGCAGAGCTAGGATGGGTGACCTCCCTGGGAAGTCCTCGTATCACGACCGTTTACGTAAATTATGGATAAAGTAGTAGAAATAATTTTTTTAATGAGTTAACCGTCTCCGGAGTAATCTGCGTCATACCCTTCCGCACAGAACCATTTCACGACAACAAAAATCGTTAAATGTTCCCAGAAAAATGAAAAAAAATAAGAAGAAGAAAATAGCGAATGTAAAGCTATTATTATGCCTGGGATACGATAAAATGAAACCGGAATCTAATTTCGGACTTTCTAAACGGATTTCTAGAGAAATAAAAGCTTAACAGAAGCTGAAAATCGCAAATTAAAGGGTCTTAGAGAAAGAATTCGGCTAAAATCTCGCCAGCTCATTTCGCAGTAACGATTCTCATTCATTTGCCCGCTTACAATTAAATTAGACTACAATTTTGTCCAAATCCGGTAGTGCCCGAGCTAAGTTGATTTCACATGTCTTATCTGCTCTCGATCGAGATTCAGATGATTTGAGCCGAAAATCGTCTGTCAACAGGTAATCAAAAATAGAAAAACACGAAAAGGGGTGCAACACGAGGACTTCCCAGGGGGTCACCCATCCTAGTACAGCTCTCGCCCAAGCACGCTTAAATTCGGAGTTCTGACTGGATCAGGTGCATTAGTGCTTGTATGATCGCACCTGACATTGAGTGGGATGTTTTTTCTTATATCCCTTGAGTACGTGTGGAGCGGGCGGCGATGGACAACACGCGGCACTGCTCTCGCCCAATCAGAACCATAAATTTAAGCGTTCTGCCGCGATGACATTGCTAGGATGGGTGACCTCCCTTGGAAGTCCTTGTGTCGCGACCGTTTACATAATTATAGCTAAAATAGTCGAAATAATTGTTTTCAATGAGTTAACCGTCTCCGGAGTCATCTGCGTCATACCCTTTTGCACCGAACCGGCTCACGACAACAAAAATCGCTAAATGTTCACAGAAAATAGAAAAAAATAAGAAGAAGAAAATAGCGAATGTAAAGCTATTATTATGCCTAGGATACGATAAAATGGAACCGGAATCGAATTTCAGACTTCCTAAACGGATTTCTCGAGGAAACAGAAGCTTAACAGAAGCGGAAAATCGCAAATTAGAGGGTCTTAAAGAAATAATTCGGCTAAAATCTCGCCAGCCCATTGCAGAGTATTGAGTCTCGTTCGTTTGCCCGTTTATAATCAAATTAGCCTACAATTTTCTCCAAATCCAGCAGTGCCCGAGCTACGTTGTTTTCACATGTCTTAATTGGTCCCGATCGAGATTCAGATAATTTGAGCCGAAAATCGTCTGTCAACAAGTAATCAAAAATAGAAAAACACGAAAAAGGGTGCAACACTTGGACTTCCAAGGGGGTCACACATCCTAGTACTGCTCTCGCCCAAGCACGCTTAACTTCGAAGTTCTGATGGGATCCGGTGCATATGTGCAGGTATGATCGCACCCGACATTGAGTGGGATGTTTATTCTTATATCCCTCGAGTACGTGTGGAGCGGGCGGCGATGGACAACACGCGGCACTGCTCTCGCCCAATCAGAACATGAAGTTAAGCGTTCTGGCGCGATGGCTGAGCTAGGATGGGTGACCTCCCTGGGAAGTCCTCGTGTCGCGACCGTTTACGTAAATTATGGATAAAACAGTCAAAATAATTGTTTTTAATGAGTTAACTGTCTCCGGAGTAATATGCGTCATATCCTTCCGCACAGAACCGTCTCACGACAACGAAAATCGCTAAATGTTCCCAGAAAATAGAAAAAAAAATAAGAAAAAAAAATAGCGAATGTAAAGCTATTATTATGCTGGGATACGATAAAATAGAACCGGAATCGAATTTAGAACTTTCTAAACGGATTTCTCGAGGAAACGGAAATTTAACAAAAGCGGAAAATCGCAAATTAGAGGGTCTTAGAGAAGGAATTCGGCTAAAATCTCGCCAGCTCATTGCGGAGTAAGAGTCTCGTTCGTTTGACCGTTTACAATCAAATTAGCCTACAATTTTGTCCAAATCCGGCAGTGTCCGAGCTACGTTGATTTCACATTTCTTATCTGGTCCCGATCAAGATTCTGATGATTTGAGCCGAAAATCGTCTGTCAACAAGTAATCAAAAATAGAAAAACACGCTTAACTTCGGAGTTCTGATGGGATACAGTGCATTAGTGCTTGTATGATTGCTCCCGACATTGAGTGGAATGTTTATTTTTATATCCCTCAAGTACGTGTGGCGCGGGCGGCGATGGACAACACGCGGCACTTCTCTCGCCCAATCAGAACCATGAAGTTAAGCGTTCTGGCGCGATGACAGAGCTAGGATGGGTGACCTCCCTTGGAAGTCCTTGTGTCGCGACCGTTTACATAAATTATAGCTAAAACAGTCAAAATAATTGTTTTTAATGAGTTAACCGTCTCCGGAGTAATCTACGTCATACCCTTCCGCATAGAACCGACTCACGACAACAAAAATCGCTAAATGTTCTGAGAAAATAGAAAAGAAAATAAGAATAATAAAATAGCGAATGTAAAGCTATTATTATGCCTGGGATACGATAAAATGGAAACGGAATCGAATTTCGGACTTCCTAAACGGATTTCTCGAGGAAACAGAAGCTTAACAGAAGCGGATAATCGCAAACTAGAGGGTCTTAAAGAAATAATTCGGCTAAAATCTCGCCAGCCCATTGCGGAGTACTGAGTCTCGTTCGTTTGCCCGTTTATAATCAAATTAGCCTACAATTTTGTCTAAATCCGGCAGTGCCCGAGCTACGTTGATTTCACATGTCTTATCTGGTCCCGATCGAGATTCAGATTATTTGAGCCGAAAATCGTCTGTCAACAAGTAATCAAAAATAGAAAAACACGAAAAAGAGTGCAACACTTGGACTTCCAAGGGGGTCACACATCCTAGTACTGCTCTCGCCCAAGCACGCTTAACTTCGTAGTTCTGATGGGATCCGGTGCATAAGTGCAGGTATGATCGCATTCGACATTGAGTGGGATGTTTATTCTTATATCCCTCGAGTACATGTGGAGCGGGCGGCGATGAACAACACGCGGCACTGCTCTCGCCCAATCAGAACCATGAAGTTAAGCGTTCTGGCGCGATGGCAGAGCTAGGATGGGTGACCTCCCTGGGAAGTCTTCGTGTCGCGACCGTTTACGTAAATTATGGATAAAACAGTCAAAATAATTGTTTTTAATGAGTTAACTGTCTCCGGAGTATTATGCGTCATACCCTTCCGCACAGAACCGTCTCACGACAACAAAAATCGCTAAAGGTTCCCGGAAAATAGAAAAAAAAATAAGAAAAAGAAATAGCGAATGTAAAGCTATTATTATGCTGGGATACGATAAAAAAGAACCGGAATCGAATTTAGAACTTTCTAAACGGATTTTTCGAGGAAACGGAAACTTAACAAAAGCGGAAAATCGTAAATTAGAGGGTCTTAGAGAAGGAATTCGGCTAAAATCTCGCCAGCTCATTGCGGAGTAAGAGTCTCGTTCGTTTGCCCGTTTACAATCAAATTATCCTACAATTTTATCCAAATCTGGCAGTGTCCGAGCTACGTTGATTTCACATTTCTTATCTTGTCCCGATCAAGATTCAGATGATTTGAGCCGAAAATCGTCTGTCAACAAGTAATCAAAAATAGAAAAACACGCTTAACTTCGGAGTTCTAATGGGATACAGTGTATTAGTGCTGGTATGATTGCTCCCGACATTGAGTGGGATGTTTATTTTTATATCCCTCGAGTACGTGTGGCGCGGGAGGCGATGGACAACAGAACCATGTAGTTAAGCTTTCTGACGCGATGGACGAGCTAGGATGGGTGACCTCCCTGGGAAGTCCTCGTATCGCGACCGTTTACGTAAATTATGGATAAAGTAGTAGAAATAATTTTTTTAATGAGTTAACCGTCTCCGGAGTAATCTGCGTCATACCCTTCCGCACAGAACCATTTCACGACAACAAAAATCGTTAAATGTTCCCAGAAAAATGAAAAAAAATAAGAAGAAGAAAATAGCGAATGTAAAGCTATTATTATGCCTGGGATACGATAAAATGAAACCGGAATCGAATTTCGGACTTTCTAAACGGATTTCTAGAGAAATAAAAGCTTAACTGAAGCTGAAAATCGCAAATTAAAGGGTCTTAGAGAAAGAATTCGGCTAAAATCTCGCCAGCTCATTGCGCAGTAACGAGTCTCATTCATTTGCCCGCTTACAATTAAATTAGACTACAATTTTGTCCAAATCCGGTAGTGCCCGAGCTAATTTGATTTCACATGTCTTATCTGCTCTCGATCGAGATTCAGATGATTTGAGCCGAAAATCGTCTGTCAACAGGTAATCAAAAATAGAAAAACACGAAAAGGGGTGCAACACGAGGACTTCGGAGGGGGTCACCCATCCTAGTACAGCTCTCGCCCAAGCACGCTTAAATTCGGAGTTCTGACTGGATCCGGTGCATTAGTGCTTGTATGATCGCACCTGACATTGAGTGGGATGTTTATTCTTATATCCCTCGAGTACGTGTGGAGCGGGCGGCGATGGACAACACGCGGCACTGCTCTCGCCCAATCAGAACCATAAATTTAAGCGTTCTGGCGCGATGACATTGCTAGGATGGGTGACCTCCCTTGGAAGTCCTTGTGTCGCGACCGTTTACATAATTATAGCTAAAACAGTCGAAATAATTGTTTTCAATGAGTTAACCGTCTCCGGAGTCATCTGCGTCATACCCTTCTGCACCGAACCGGCTCACGACAACAAAAATCGCTAAATGTTCACAGAAAATAGAAAAAAATAAGAAGAAGAAAATAGCGAATGTAAAGCTATTATTATGCCTGGGATACGATAAAATGGAACCGGAATCGAATTTCAGACTTCCTAAACGGATTTCTCGAGGAAACAGAAGCTTAACAGAAGCGGAAAATCGCAAATTAGAGCGTGTTAGAGAAATAATTCGGCTAAAATCTCGCCAGCTCATTGCGGAGTACTGAGTCTCGTTCGTTTGCCCGTTTACAATCAAATTAGCCTACAATTTTGTCCAAATCCGGCACTGCCTGAGCTACGTTGATTTCACATGTCTTATCTGGTCCCGATCGAGATTCGGATGATTTGAGCCAAAAATCGTCTGTCAACAAGTAATCAAAAATAGAAAAACACGAAAAGGTGTCCAACACGAGAACTTCCAGGGGGTCACCCATCCTAGTACTGGTTTCGCTCAAGCACGCTTAACTTCGGAGTTCTGACTGGATCCGGTGCATTAATGCTGGTATGATCGCAATCGACATTGAGTGGGATGTTTATTCTTATATCCCTCGAGTACGTGTGGAGCGGGCGGCGATGGACAACACGCGGCACTGCTCTCGCCCAATCAGAACCATGAAGTTAAGCGTTCTGGGGAGATGGCAGAGCTAGGATGGGTGACCTCCCTTGGAAGTTCTCGTTTCGCGACCGTTTACGTAAATTATGGATAAAACAGTCAAAATAATTGTTTTTAATGAGTTAACCGTCTTCGGAGTAATATGCGTCATAATCTTCCGCACAGAACCGGCTCACGACAATAAAAATCGCTAAATGTTCCCAGAAATTAGAAAAAAAAATAATAAAAAGAAAATAGCAAATGTAAAGCAATTATTATGCCTGGGATACGATAAAATAGAACCGGAATCGAATTTAGAACTTCCTAAGCGGATTTCTTGAGGAAACGGAAGCTTAACAGAAGCGGAAAATCGCAAATTAGAGGGTCTTAGAGAAGGAATTCGGCTAAAATCTCGCCAGCTCATTGCGGAGTAATGAGTCTCGTTCGTTTGACCGTTAACAATCAAATTAGGCTACAATTTTGTCCAAATCCGGCAGTGTCCGAGCTTCGTTGATTTCACATTTATTATCTGGTCTCGATCAAGATTCAGATGATTTGAGCCGAAAATCGTCTGTCAACAAGTAATCAAAAATAGAAAAACACGAAAAGGGGTGTGCAACACAAGAACTTCCCAGGGGGTCACCCATCTTAGTACTGCTCCCGCCCTAGCACGCTTAACTTCGAAGTTCTGATGGGATTCAGTGCATTAGTGCTTGTATGATCGCACCCGACATTGAGTGGGATGTTTATTCTTATATCCCTCGAGTACGTGTGGAGCTGGCGGCGGTGGACAACACGCGGCACTGCTCTCGCCCAATCAGAACCATGAATTTAAGCGTTCTGGCGCGATGACAGAGCTAGGATGGGTGATCTCCCTTGGAAGTCCTTGTGTCGCGACCGTTTACATAATTATAGCTAAAACAGTCGAAATAATTGTTTTTAATGAGTTAACCGTCTCCGAAGTCATCTGCGTCATACCCTTCTGCACCGAACCGGCTCACGACAACAAAAATCGCTAAATATTCACAGAAAATAGAAAAAAAATAAGAAGAAGAAAATAGCAAATGTAAAGCTATTATTATACATGGGATACGATAAAATGGAACCGGAATCGAATTTCGGACTTCCTAAACGGATTTCTCGAGGCAACCGAAGCTTAACAGAAACGGAAAATCGCAAATTAGAGTGTCTTAGGGAAAGAATTCGGCTAAAATCTCGCCAGCTCAATGCGGAGTAATGAGTCTCGTTCGTTTGCCCGTTTACAATCAAATTAACCTGCAATTTTGTCCAAATCCGGCAGTGTCCGAGCTACGTTGTATTCACATGTCTTATCTGGTCCCGATCGAGATTCAGATGATTTAAGCCGAAAATCGTCTGTCAAAAAGTAATCAAAAATAGAAAGGGGTGCAACATGAGGAATTCCAAGGGGTTCACCCATCCTAGTACTGCTCTTGACCAAGCACGCTTAACTTCGGAGTTTTGATGGGATCCGGTGCATAAGTGCAGGTATGATCACACCCGACATTGAGTGGGATGTTTATTCTTATATCCCTCGAGTACGTGCAGGCGGTGATGGAAAACACGCGGCTCTACTCTCGCCTAATCAGAACCATGAAGTTAAGCGTTCTGGCGCGATGGCAGAGCGAGGATGGGTGACCTCCCTGGCAGCCCACGTGTCGCGACCGTTTTCGTAAATTATGGCTAAAACAATCGAAATAATTGTTTTTAATGAGTTAACCGTCTCCGAAGTAATTTGCGTTATACCACTCTGCAGAGAACCGGCTCACGACAAAAAAAATTGCTAAATGTTCCCAGAAAAGAGAAAAAAAAATAAGAAGAAGAAAATAGTGAATGTAAAGCTATTATTATGCGTGAGATACAATAAAATGGAACCAAAATCGAATTTCGAACTTTCTAAGCGGATTTCTCGAGGAAACGAAAGCTTAACAAAGCGGAAAATCGCAAATTAGAGGGTCCTAGAGAAGGAATTCGGCTAAAATCTCGCCAGCTTCTTGTGGAGTAATGACTCTCGTTCGTTTGCCCGTTTACAATCAAATTAGGCTACAATTTTGTCCAAATCCGGTAGTGCTTGAGCTACGTTGATTTCACATGTCTTATCTAATCCTGATCGAGATTCAGATTATTTGAGCCGAAAATCTTCTGTCAACAAGTAATCAAAAATAGAAAAACACGTAAAGGGGTGCAACACGAGGACTTCCCAGGGGATCACCTATCCTAGTGCTGCTCTCGGCAAAGCACGCTTAACTTCGGAGTTTTGATGGGATCCGGTGCATTAGTGCTGGTATGATCGCACCCGACATTGAGTGGGATTTTTATTATTATATCCCTCGAGTACGTGTGGAGCAGGCGGCGATGGACAACACGCGGCACTGATCTCGCCCAATCAGAACCATGAAGTTAAGCGTTCTGGCGCGATGGCAGAGCTAGGATGGGTGACCTCCCTGGGAAGTCCTCGTGTCACGACCGTATACGTAAATTATGGATAAAGCAGTTGAAATAATTGTTTTTAACGAGTTAACCATCTCCGGAGTAATATGCGTCATACCCTTCCGCACGAAACCTGCTCAAGACAACAAAAATTGCTAAATGTTCCCAGAAAATAGAAAAAAATAAGAAGAAGCAAATAGCGAATGTAAAGCTATCATTATGCCTGAATACGATAAAATGGAACCGGAATCGAATTTCGGATTTCCTAAGCGGATTTTTCGAGGAAACGGAAGCTTAACAGAAGCGGAAAATCGCAAATTAGAGGGTCTTTGAGAAGGAATTCGGCTAAAATCTCGCCAGCTCATTGCGGAGTAGTGAGTCACGTTCGTTTGCCCGTTTCAATTAACTTAGGTTTCAATTTTGTCCAAATCCGGCAGTGTCCGAGCTACGTTGTTTTCACATGTCTTATCTGGTCCCGATCGAGATTCAGATGATTTGAGTCGAAAATAGTCTGTCAACAAGTAATCAAAAATAGAAAAACACGAAAAGGGGTGCAACACGCACTGTAACGTGTCACTCATTTTTAAAATTCCACTGGACATTTTTTTAAATAAAAGCTCGCATTTTCAAAATAACATTTAAAATAATCGTAATAATTTGATAGTAAAAAAATAACCAAACTCATCTACAATCATACGAAAACATAAACTAATAAAAATCTTAAAATCATCAACGTGTGAAAATATTCATTTCCTCCCAATCTATAAAATCGTAATGCGGAAAACATGTGGTCCTCGGGTCATGTCATCGCACCAGGTCTGCCTACTCAGATTTCGGCACCTATAGTCTCCTCAACATTTAGCTCACCTGCATCACACACGCCTAGTGAGTCTAAAGAATCAACACACCTATACCAGGAATAACAAGTACATATACATAGCACACAGCAGTGAAACCAGGCACGTATCGTGATCACCTACCTCCCTATTCTCGCGTCTTAGCCCAACACCGATGGAACCAGGCACGTATCAGCCTTTCCTAGACCACCATAGGGCTCCCCTGAACCTACTGCACCCATGCCATCAGCCTCATGCATCAGGCGTAGATCACCCTATCGCTACACTCCCCACAACACCAATCAAACCCAACTCGTCCAACTCTTCCCTTGCGGCTTCTAGGACAAGACCAGCAGCGTATGTGCATTTCCAGACCATGGTTAAGACCCACCAGAGTCTATTCAAGGTCTAGAGTCGCCCTTGCACCACCAGACTTCACCTACCCACCGATCTAGACAAAGAAAACGAGAAACCCCAAGCCGCTAAACATCTCGGCCTTCACTCCAAACCTACCGAACCTTACACCAGCCTCATGACTCCACTAACCTGCTCTAAACAGTCCCTTAGCATCAAAAAAACGGCAGCCTCCTTGCACAATTCAAGAAAATGTGAGACTTGAAACAAAAAGAATGCAATAAACACAAGAAAATCAAAGATCTTCCATAGACAAGCTTGGATCGAAACTTTTCATGCATGAACACCAAACTCAGTATATAAAACGTGTATGATGCAGAAGAATGATATAGAGCGTGCCTGGTGAAAATATTTCGCAAGAAAACCGAAGAACGAGCGTCGGGAATCAAGTCGGAGAATTTTCTTACGCCTTGAATGGAAATGGCCGTGCTTTCAGCTGCTGGGATTTCTATGAAAATGTTCAGATGGGATTGAGGGTGTCGGCTGATTGGGGAGGGTAATGTTAGGTGTAGTGGGTCCTTAGGGATTTATTATGTAGTTAATTCAAATATAATAGGCCATAAGTTGTTAATTAAAGATTTAAAAAGAATTTTAAGCCCAACAAGCTTAAAATTAGTCTCATTAAGTTCAAACACACTCCCGAAAATTATTTCGTGGTGTAAAGTTTTTGAAAATAATAGCCGAACCCTCAAAAAATCCCCCGATTCGATAAAATTTGCTTACCGGGTAAAAATAAAATTCTGCGGATAAAAATACCAAATAAATCTCAATTCTTGAAAAATACCTTTAAAACATCTTATATTAATTAATAGAACTTAATCGTGTAATAAAAATAATTTTCTTGAAAATTCTCCGGTCTCTGATCCTCGTTCGAGAGCGAAATGCAACTTAAAAACCTTAATGCATGAACTTATAAAATGTATGGAATAAATTCTACCATGCATGAATTATGCATAAAATGCATAAAAATAATTAAACACAATTTAATAAAATAAAAATACATTTTATGCTTTAAAAGAATTTAATGAAATACCAAAGAATTTAATAATTTGCATGCATGTGGTTTACATGGACTTTCCGATTTTCGGGACGTTACAATCTTCCCCCCTTAAATTGAATTTCGTTCGCGAAATTCGCTAATCCTTGATAATCACAAAGTTTAGACTCTTAATTCTAGAATCTCAATATTCCACGTTTCCGCTGCGCTACTGTGATAAAATAATAAATCTTAGGATGTACTTATGTCTCCTCAATCCTAATTATTTTGCCTATTGAAATCCTTATTTGCGAATTGCAACCTAGAACGACTTATTGCGACTTAGTTCTATTCTACTCATGCCTCAAATTCCGACTTTTCTAAAACTTCCCAATATTAGAAATGGCAGTTCGAATTTTATTTCGTCTTACTTTTCTTATACTATACCCGTAATGTTCATCAACTTATTACATTATCATTTATGCAACTTAAGAAATTTTAACACCAAGATTTTACTGATCGACTTATATCTTCGGTGATACACTTAAAAGTTAAACCTTATCTAAAGCCCATAATGATATTCGCCTAAGATCCTTGAATCGAATCTTTATCTTATAGCACCAAACTTACGTAACTTAATTATTTACAAGTACATCCCAAATATTAAATTGTTGCAAATCTTTAAATTCGAGTAGCGTTAATCCATAAAACTATCGAACTTCTACCTAATTAATAAAACACTTCTATCATCAATCACATGCTTAAACTATTTTCTTCCCAATTACAATTTAGTTGAGGCTTAAGGCCCTTGGACTTTCCTCGTTGAAATGAATGTTGCATTCTTACGTATTCTCAATGTTTCATACATACTAGCGTATAAAACTTATTAAGTCATCCCATGGGAGCCTTAGACTAACTCTAATAAATCAACTTCACTTATACTCCATAGAGTTCTAGAATCCCCATATCAAGCTTTTTAGATTTCTCACTCGATAAAAATCTTAATATTCATTAATTAATAACTTATGTTGAACACAACTAATTCTTTTTTTTATTATTATTATTATTTTTTCACCCAAAATTTTCGTATGAACACGTATTCCATAAACTTAAAATTCAAGCTTACGCGACCCAAATAGTATTAGATAACATAATTCCAACACACATATTCACTTATTCTCAAGTTTCTTAATAACTTACCAAAAATTCCTCAAGACGAGGTGTGTACCTCAATTCTTACATGCATCTATCGAGTAACCTAACCATCAAACATACCCAACTTTCTAGAAAAATTTAAATTCCAACAAAGATATAATTTTAACTCTTAAGATCATGATTAAAACTTATGCTACATCAAACCTTAAGTCCTCAAAAATAAGTTAACTTAATGTCTAATCTTGTAACTTGACTAAATGATCACTTTACCTTAAATTGTTATCACTCTAAATTCTTAATTTTTTTCCATTGTCTTATTCCATTAACATTTAGATTTTCAAGCCCAATATTGAATCATCCTACAATGCCCTTGATTGTCATTCCTTATTACATTATAACCCAGATTATAACCAAGTTCTAATTATCTCTTCAAGCTCAAAGCACCGAAAAGTCTTATCATTTAAACCATTCAATTCTCACTTACTGCTAAACAAATCCCTAAATTTCTTAAAAATTTCAAAATTAGTTCTTACTTTCCTCGAATATTATCCGAATTTGTTCTTAATCTCGAGAATCCAAAAATTACCCATAAGTTCTTGGCGTTCCTAATCCCATTTTATAGGTTTCTCGTAACATAAAATTCAATAATCTTAACTTTATTAGACCCAAGATCAATTCTCATAACCTCGAAAATTACTGATTTTACCCAAGTGTTCCTCAAAAGTTCGAATTTTAATCCTCAAAATTTCAAAATTTACAATTTGGCCTTTAAAATTGTCAAAGATTACAATTTTGGCTTTATAACTCCTCGAAATTTGCATTTTTTTCCATAAAATTTTCGACTTGGCCTCATTAAACCTTAAAATTCTCAAAACTAAAAATTTAATCCCAAAGTTTGGTAAATTCGAAATAGTCCCTTAGAATTTTATTGTTGCACTCAGGTCCTCAATTATTGGCTATTACAATTAGGTCCTTTAAATTCTCAATCAATTCAATTAAATCCTTAGGTCCCATTAGGTAGAGCATGCATCCTAAATAAATTCTACGTTTTTATACTTACAAAGATCGTCGTAGTTTTCGAATCATTAATCCTTGTATGGATTCATCAAAAATTAATTCAACTAGCAACCACGAGCTATCAATAATTTCTTAGAAATTCTACAAGTCCCAAAAGCATTCATAACTTTCAAGATTAACTTATTACCCCAAAGAGTAGAACATCAGTACTTCTAACCTAAAAATCGGTATAATCAAATCATTATCCACTTCTCCTAAAGACCAATATTCGAATTCTTAGACACGTCCAATTCCAAACGTAACCAACATGCAATTTAATCTAGTTTTTAAAACAGTAAATCCTTAAATCATAAAAGCAGTTAAACATATACAATAAATCATCATAAAGCGTAAATAATGTTAACATGCAGGTGATATGAGTAAAACATTGAAAACATTGAAATCATAAAAGCTTCGAGACTTGAGGCTTGAAGACGGAGCTGCAGAAACTGGCGGTGGCACAACCCTATACATGGCCCTTGCTCTGATACCAACTGTAACGTCTCACTCATTTTTAAAATTCTACTGGACATTTTTTTTAAATAAAAGCTCGCATTTTCGAAATAACATTTAAAATAATCGTAATAATTTGACAGTAAAAAAATAACCAAACTCATCTACAATCATACGAAAACATAAACTAATAAAAATCTTAAAATCATCAACGTGTGAAAATATTCATTTCTTCCCAATCTCATAAATCGTAATGCGGAAAACATGTGGTCCTCGGGTCGTGTCATCGCACCAGGTCTGCCTACTCAGAGTTCGGCACCTATAGTCTCCTCAACATTTAGCTCACCTGCATCACACACGCCTAGTGAGTCTAAAGAATCAACACACCTATACCAGGAATAACAAGTACATATACATAGCACACAGCAGTGAAAAATATCATACTCAACATATCTTTCATGAACTTAAAAGCATAACATAAACGTGTATTGTAAAATCATAATGCCAACATACCTTTCATAAACTTTAAAACATGAATATAAACATGTCGTATCAAATCATATCGTATTAAATCATGTCATCATAAACTTAAACATTTTCTTTTTAACTGAATTCAGTTCATTAGTTGTGACTTTCGTATCAGCTCTATCGATGGATCCATCTATAAAACCATGGTACCCGGCGGCGGGGACATCAGCGACAGCATTACCCGTCCATTGAGCCTTGGCCTCAGCTCATCATATCTCATATCATGTCAATGAAAATACGATCGTCGGGCTCCCTCTGGGGCCTTCTCCCGTAAACGGGCTCCCTCTAGGGCCTTTTCCCTCACGATATCTCCAATCCTATCATCGTATACATATACATCGTCAGTCACAACCAACTCCCATCCTTCAAAAACATCATGATATTCACCACTTAATAAAAACATGCATATACGTAATTTTTCCTTTAAACCAAGCATGCAACGTATATTTTCATAAAATCTTAAAAATCGTGATCATGATGCATAAAACTTTAAAATATAGTAAATTTGTGCTCATGGCGCTGCCAGGACCAACATCTAACCCCGGTGCAAAATGACCATTTTGCCCTTAGACGTAAAATTTCACGTTTTTGAAATTTTCTTAATTCCATTGACTCTAACATGTCTCAAATAATTATTTAAGCCTACCAAAATTTTCCCATATTTTTATTTGGCTTAAATCGATGAATTTTAAATGAATTTTTAAACATAACATATTAACGCGCTTTAATCCCGAATTAAACCAAACCTTAGCATAAAATTCCCAAATTAAAAACTTAGACTTCTTATAATTATTTGACTTTAAATATAATTTTTCATAATTTAATTAAGCTTAAATCTAGCGTTTCAATTAATTCTGTAAATAACGTTTCGTGTTGCGACTAAATCCCGGAGAAATCCAAAACTCATTATTTTGATCCGAAGCTTACCAAATTCCTTAAAATATCCCAAAACATATTTAAATGCATCCCTAGACGTAAACTCGAGCACATTTTATAACTTAACCGAATTGTTTTAAAACTTGGACCGGTGTCCCGGTTTTAAGCCGAATCGACTCGAAACTTAACCGTATTTTTGCCAACTTTTTACCACACCTAATAAACACTTAAAAGGCCTTATAAACATCCAGACCCGTCCCTTAAACCATTCGATCAGGCCTTACAAGATTCTGGAAATCAGCCTTTTCCCCTTTCGCCTACCCTACTACACTACCTCCCTATTCTCGCGTCTTAGTCCAACACCGATGGAACCAGGCACGTCTCAGCCTTTCCTAGACCACCATAGGGCTACCCTGAACCTACTGCACCCACGCCATCAGCCTCATGCATCAGGCGTAGATCACCCTATCGCTACACTCCCCACAACACCAATCGAACCCAACTCGTCCAACTCTTCCCTTGCGGCTTCTAGGACAAGACCAGCAGCGTTCGTGCATTTCCAGACCATGTTTTAGACCCACCAGAGTCTATTCAAGGTCTAGAGTCGCCCTTGCACCACCAGACTTCACCTACCCACCGATCTAGACAAAGAAAACGAGAAACCCCAAGCCGCTACACATCTCGGCCTTCACTCCAAACCTACCGAACCTTACACCAGCCTCATGACTCCACTAACCAGCTCTAAACAGTCCCTTAGCATCAACAAAACGGCAGCCTCCTTGCACAATTCAAGAAAATGTTAGACTTGAAACAAAAAGAATGCAATAAACACAAGAAAATCAAAGATCTTCCATAGACAAGCTTGGATCGAAACTTTTCATGCATGAACACCAAACTCAGTATATAAAACGTGTATGATGCAGAAGAATGATATAGAGCGTGCCTGGTGAAAATATTTCGCAAGAAAACTGAAGAACGAGCGTCGGGAATCAAGTCGGAGAATTTTCTTACGCCTTGAATGGAAATGGCCGTGCTTTCAGCTGCTGGGATTTCTATGAAAATGTTGAGATGGGATTGAGGGTGTCGGCTGATTGGGGAGGGTAATGTTAGGTGTAGTGGGTCCTTAGGGATTTATTATGTAGTTAATTAAAATATAATAGGCCATAAGTTGTTAATTAAAGATTTAAAAAGGATTTTAAGCCCAACAAGCTTAAAAGTAGTCTCATTAAGTCCAAACACACTCCCGAAAAATATTTCGTGGTGTAAAGTTTTTGAAAATATTAGCCGAACCCTCAAAAAATCCCCCGATTCGATAAAATTTGCTTATCGGGTAAAAATAAAATTCTGCGGATAAAAATACCAAATAAATCTCAATTCTTGAAAAATACCTTTAAAACATCTTATATTAATTAATAGAACTTAATCGTGTAATAAAAATAATTTTCTTGAAAATTCTCCGGTCTCTGATCCTCGTTCGAGAGCGAAATGCAACTTAAAAACCTTAATGCATGAACTTATAAAATGTATGGAATAAATTCTACCATGCATGAATTATGCATAAAATGCATAAAAATAATTAAACACAATTTAATAAAATAAAAATACATTTTATGCTTTAAAAGAATTTAATGAAATACCAAAGAATTTAATAATTTGCATGCAAGTGGTTTACGTGGACTTTCCGATTTTCGGGACGTTACAATCTTCCCCCCTTAAATTGAATGTCGTCCGCGAAATTCGCTTATCCTTGATAATCCCAAAGTTTAGACTCTTAATTCTAGAATCTCAATATTCCACGTTTCCGCTGCGCTACTGTAATAAAATAATAAATCTTATGATGTACTTATGTCTCCTCAATCCTAATTATTTTGCCTATTGAAATCCTTATTTGCGAATTGCAACCTAGAACGACTTATTGCGATATAGCACCAAACTTACGTAACTTAATTATTTACAAGTACATCCCAAATATTAAATTGTTCCAAATCTTTAAATTTGAGTAGCGTTAATCCATAAAACTATCGAACTTCTACCTAATTAATAAAACACTTCTATCATCAATCACATGCTTAAACTATTTTCTTCCCAATTACAATTTAGTTGAGGCTTAAGGCCCTTGGACTTTCCTCGTTGAAATGAATGTTGCATTCTTACGTATTCTCAATGCTTCATACATACTAGCGTATAAAACTTATTAAGTCATCCCATGGGAGCCTTAGACTAACTCTAATAAATCAACTTCACTTATACTCCATAGAGTTCTAGAATCCCCATATCAAGCTTTTTAGATTTCTCACTCTATAAAAATCTACATATTCATTAATTGATAACTTATGTTGAACACAACTAATTCTTTTTTACTATTATTATTATTATTTTTTCACCCAAAATTTCCGTATGAACACGTATTCCATAAACTTAAAATTCAAGCTTACGCGACCCAAATAGTATTAGATAACATAATTCCAACACACATATTCACTTATTCTCAAGTTTCTTAATAACTTACCAAAAATTCCTCAAGACGAGGTGTCTACCTCAATTCTTACATGCATCTATCGAGTAACCTAACCATCAAACATACCCAACTTTCTAGAAAAATTTAAATTCCAACAAAGATATAATTTTAACTCTTAAGATCATGATTAAAACTTATGCTACATCAAACCTTAAGTCCTCAAAAATAAGTTAACTTAATGTCTAATCTTGTAACTTGACTAAATGATCACTTTACCTTAAATTGTTATCACTCTAAATTCTTAATTTTTTTCCATTGTCTTATTCCAT
Organism: Primulina tabacum; assembly: GCF_025594145.1. Taxonomy (NCBI): domain Eukaryota; kingdom Viridiplantae; phylum Streptophyta; class Magnoliopsida; order Lamiales; family Gesneriaceae; genus Primulina; species Primulina tabacum. Next base: position 30,402,731 of record NC_134559.1, on the reverse strand, counting down.
TAACATTTAGATTTTCAAGCCCAATATTGAATCATCCTACAATGCCCTTGATTGTCATTCCTTATTACATTATAACCCAGATTATAACCAAGTTCTAATTATCTCTTCAAGCTCAAATCACCGAAAAGTCTTATCATTTAAACCATTCAATTCTCACTTACTGCTAAACAAATCCCTAAATTTCTTAAAAATTTCAAAATTAGTTCTTACTTTCCTCGAATATTATCCGAATTTGTTCTTAATCTCGAGAATCCAAAAATTACCCATAAGTTCTTGGCGTTCCTAATCTCATTTTATAGGTTTCTCGTAACATAAAATTCAATAATCTTAAATTTATTAGACCCAAGATCAATTCTCATAACCTTGAAAATTACTGATTTTACCCAAGTGTTCCTCAAAAGTTCGAATTTTAATCCTCAAAATTTCAAAATTTACAATTTGGTCCTTAAAATTGTCAAAGATTACAATTTTGGCTTTATAACTCCTCGAAATTTGCATTTTTTTCCATAAAATTTTCGACTTGGCCTCATTAAACCTTAAAATTCTCAAAACTAAAAATTTAATCCCAAAGTTTGGTAAATTCGAAATAGTCCCTTAGAATTTTATTGTTGCACTCAGGTCCTCAATTATTGGTTATTACAATTAGGTCCTTTAAATTCTCAATCAATTCAATTAAATCCTTAGGTCCCATTAGGTAGAGCATGCATCCTAAATAAATTCTACGTTTTTATACTTACAAAGATCGTCGTAATTTTCGAATCATTAATCCTTGTATGGATTCATCAAAAATTAATTCAACTAGCAACCACGAACTATCAATAATTTCTAAGAAATTCTACAAGTCCCAAAAGCATTCATAACTTTCAAGATTAACTTATTACCCCAAAGAGTAGAACATTAGTACTTCTAACCTAAAAATCGGTATAATCAAATCATTATCCACTTCTCCTAAAGACCAATATTCGAATTCTTAGACACGTCCAATTCCAAACGTAACCAACATGCAATTTAATCTAGTTTTTAAAACAGTAAATCCTTAAATCATAAAAGCAGTTAAACATATACAATAAATCATCATAAAGCGTAAATCATGTTAACATGCAGGTGATATGAGTAAAACATTGAAAACATTGAAATCATAAAAGCTTACAGACTTGAGGCTTGAAGACTGAGCTGCAGAAACTGGCGGTGGCACAACCCTATACATGGCCCTTGCTCTGATACCAACTGTAACGTCTCACTCATTTTTAAAATTCTACTGGACATTTTTTTTAAATAAAAGCTCGCATTTTCGAAATAACATTTAAAATAATCGTAATAATTTGACAGTAAAAAAATAACCAAACTCATCTACAATCATACGAAAACATAAACTAATAAAAATCTTAAAATCATCTAGAGTCGCCCTTGCACCACCAGACTTCACCTACCCACCGATCTAGACAAAGAAAACGAGAAACCCCAAGCCGCTACACATCTCGGCCTTCACTCCAAACCTACCGAACCTTACACCAGCCTCATGACTCCACTAACCTGTTCTAAACAGTCCCTTAGCATCAACAAAACGGCAGCCTCCTTGCACAATTCAAGAAAATGTGAGACTTGAAACAAAAAGAATGCAATAAACACAAGAAAATCAAAGATCTTCCATAGACAAGCTTGGATCGAAACTTTTCATGCATGAACACCAAACTCAGTATATAAAACGTGTATGATGTAGAAGAATGATATAGAGCGTGCCTGGTGAAAATATTTCGCAAGAAAACCGAAGAACGAGCGTCGGAAATCAAGTCGGAGAATTTTATTACGCCTTGAATGGAAATGGCCGTGCTTTCAGCTGCTGGGATGTCTATAAAAATGTTGAGATGGGAGTGAGGGTGTCGGATGATTGGGGAGGGTAATGTTAGGTGTAGTGGGTCCATAGGGATTTATTAGGTAGTTAATTAAAATATAATAGGCCATAAGTTTCTAATTAAAGATTTAAAAAGGATTTTAAGCCCAACAAGCTTAAAAGTAGTCTCATTAAGTCCAAACACACTCCCGAAAAATATTTCGTGATGAAAAGTTTTTGAAAATATTAGCCGAACCCTCAAAAAGTCCCCTGATTCGATAAAATTTGCTTACCGGGTAAAAATAAAATTCTGCAGATAAAAATACCCAATAAATCTCAATTCTTGAAAAACACTTTAAAACATCTTTTATTAATTAATAGAACTTAATCGTGTAATAAAAATAATTTTCTTGAAAATTCTCCGGAGTAATCTGCGTCATACCCTTCCGCACAGAACCGGCTCACGACAACAAAAATCGCTAAATGATCCCAGAAAATTGAAAAAAAATAAGAAGAAAAAAATAACGAATGTAAAGCTATTATTATGCCTAGGATACGATAAAATTGAACCGGAATCGAATTTTGGACTTCCTAAACGGATTTCTCGAGGAAACGAAATCTTAACAGAAGCGAAAAATCGCAAATTAGAGGGTCTTAAAGAAGGAATTCGGCTAAAATCTCGCCATCTCATTGCAGAGTAATCAGTCTCGTTCATTTGCCCGTTTACAATCAAATTAGGCTACAGTTTTGTCCAAATCCGGCAGTGCCCGAGCTACGTTGATTTCACATGTCTTATCTGGTCCCGATCGAGATTCAGATGATTTGAGCCGAAAATCGTCTGTCAACAAGTAATCAAAAATAGAAAAACACAAAAAAGGGTGCAACACGAGGATTTCCCAGGGGGTCACCCGTCCTAGTATTGCTCTCGCCCAAGCACGCTTAATTTCCGAGTTCTGATGGTATCCGGTTCATTAGTGCTGGTATGATCCCACCCAACATTGAGTGGGATGTTTATTCTTATATCCCTCGAGTACGTGTGGCGCGGGTGGCGATGGACAACAAATAAATCCTTATATTATTTCGAAAATTTTGATTCAGCCCTTAAACGTTCGTAAATTGCCCTTAGGTCCCCAATCTTTCGAAATATTGCATTTTGGTCCCTTAAATTTCGATACTTGCATGTTGATTTTATACGTCGGGACGTAAATTTTATCGGTGTGGGTTTTTCATTAAAAAAATACGAACTTTTTGGCAACCCCGCTATTTAATTCCCAAACTATTTTTACCAAAACTTTACTAACATTTTATTTAATTCTAATTAAAGACTAATGGGCTTAATTAGGGGCTTAATAGGCCTAAAGCCTTGTTAGTGTTTAATTAAGTATATAATATGTAAACCTTTCCCATAAACCTACGATTATTTCAAAAGCACACGGCCACAATTCTGAAAATACCTAGATTACACGGCACACACATTCTTAAAAATTGAGGCAAACTTTCGAGCGTTGCCAAGGGAAAGTCTTAGCCAAGGTTCTTGCTCCGTTCTTCGTCATCGTCAATGGTTTTTCGTGTGTAAATTACGCATAGGCTCACATATTCTTCCCTTCAAACCATCATCACATCATATTATATTTTTATGCATGAAAATTTTGGGAAACAAGTGACACTTTGAATTATTTTCGTTTTTATGCAATCCATGAAATTCCAAGCATGATTTTGATTCAAACTTTTGTCCTTTACATGTATATACGAGCTGCCATGATATAGGTTATGTTTAGGCATGATTTTACACGGGATTTAGAGTCCTAGATAATCACCTTAACACCACACACGAAATAGAACACAAGCTGTGCAGCAACCTTCTGTCATGGAGCAAAGGGGTTCGGTTTTATTGTTGCAGGGGCTAGGGCTTGGTTGGCTGGTTCCACGGGTTAACCAAGGTCGTGGGTGAGTTAGGGAGAGAGTCCTAGCCATGCTAGGACTCGCATTCAAGGGCTGGGAAGGAGTCCTAGCAAGCTATGACTCCCACCCGAGAATCAAGGGGAATTGCGTGTAGGGTTCTGGGCTTGTTGCAGGCTGGTGGGCGTGGTCCAGGGGGCCTGGGCTAGGTCAGGTAGAGTCCTTAGGGTCCTTAGGGAGTGCACAACAGGTTGGTTCGGTGGCTGGGTTCGTTGGTAGGGGCAGGGAAGCTTGATCAAGAGTCCTTGTCCAACAAGGATTTCTCGACCAGCTTATGGTAGAGGAGTATGGGGCTCGTTTTTTTGGTTAGGGGTGTTTTCCGTGGGATATATGGGTCCAGTAGGGTACTTTAGGATGTTGGTCAAGTTTTGGATCAACATGGTTCGGGGGTAACTCGTGAAAATCAAGAGATGGCTCGGGGTCGAAGATTTTGGGTCATTAGAGTTTTTAAAACTTGGGAAAATTGAAAAATGGTTCACGGGGGTCGAGTCGTGGTTCATAAGGGCTAAAATAATATAAAAAGACTAAATTCTCAACTGGTACCAACACTTAGGAATCTAGGTACTTAAGTCTGGAGGTCCTGGGTTCAAGTGTTAGGGAAGAAGAAAGAAACCACTTACCAGGGGTGAGATATTCTATGAGTGACGGTGCATTGGCCCATGCTGGACCATCCTAACGACCCATGACCAGTAGTGGTGCGTGGGTATGGGCCGAGGCCTTTGTTGGTTCAGCCTAATGGCCCATGATCGTTACAAAAAAAGGCGCCTTTTTTTGTAACGATCATGGGCCATTAGGCAGAACCAACAAAGGCCTCGGCCCATGCTGGACCATCCTAACGACCCATGACCAGTATTGGTGCGTGGGTATGGGCAGAGGCCTTTGTTGGTTCAGCCTAATGGCCCATGATCATTACAGCACTGCTCTCGCCCAATCAGAACCATGAAGTTAAGCGTTCTGGCGCGATGGCAGAGCTAGGACGGGTGACCTCCCTGGGAAGTCCTCGTGTCGCGACCGTTTACGTAAATTATTGATAAAACAGTCGAAATAATTGTTTTAATGAGTTAACCGTCTCCGGTGTAATCTGCGTCATACCTTTCCGCACAGAACCGGCTCACGACAAAAAAAATTGCTAAATGTTCCCAGAAAATAGAAAAAAATAGGAAAAAAAATTAGCGAATGTAAAGTTATTATTATGCCTGCGATACGATAAAATGGAATTGAAATCCAATTTCGAACTTCCTAAGCGGATTTCTCGAAGAAACGGAAGCTTAACAAAAGCGAAAAATCGCAAATTATAGGGTCTTAGAGAAGGAATTCGGCTAAAATCTTGCCAGCTCATTGCGGAGTAAAGAGTCTCGTTCGTTTTCCCGTTTACAATCAAATTAGGCTACAATTTTTTCCAAATCCGACAGAGCCCGAGCTACGTTGATTTCACATGTCTTATCTAGTGCCGATCGATATTCAGATGATTTTAGCCGAAAATCGTCTGTCAACAAGTAATCAAAAATAGAAAAACACGAAAAGGGGTGCAACACGAGGACTTCCCAGGGGGTCACCCATCCTAGTACTGCCCTAGCACTAGCACACTTAACTTCGGAGTTCTAATGGGATCCAGTGCATTAGTGCTGGTATGATCGAACACGACATTGAGTGGGATGTTTATTCTTATATCCCTCTACTACGTGTGGCGCGGGCGGCGATGGACAACACGTGGCACTGCTCTCGCCCAATCAGAACCATGAAGTTAAATGTTCTAATGCAATGGCAGAGTGAGGATGGGTGACCTCCCTGGCAAGTCCTCGTGTCGCGACCGTTTACGTAAATTATAGCTAAAACAGTCGAAATAATTGTTTTTAATGAGTTAACCGTCTCCGGAGTAATCTGCGTCATACCCTTCCGCACAGAACCGGCTCACAACAACAAAAATCGCTAAATATTCCCAGAAAATAGAAAAAAAATAAGAAGAAGAAAATATCGAACGTAAAGCTATTATTATGCCTCGGATACGATAAAATGGAACCGGAATCCAATTTCGGACTTCCTAAACGGATTTCTCGAGGAAACGGAAGCTTAAAAGAAGCAGAAAATCACATATTAGAGGGTCTTAGAGAAGGAATTCGGATAAAATCTCGTCAGCTCATTGCAGAGTAATGAGTCTCGTTTGTTTGCCCGTTTACAATCAAATTAGCCAGCAATTTTGTCCAAATCCGGCAGTGCCCGAGCTACGTTGATTTCACATATCTTATCTGGTCCCGATCGAGATTCAGATGATTTGAGCCGAAAATCGTCTATATACAAGTATTCAAAAATAGAAAAACACGAAAAGAGGTGCAACACGAGGACTTCCCAGGGGGTCGCTCATCCTGGGAAGTCCTCGTGTCGTGACCGTTTACGTAAATTATAGCTAAAACAGTCGAAATAATTTTTTTTATGAGTTAACCGTCTCCAGAGTTATCTGCGTGATGCCTTTCCGCACCGAACCGGCTCACGACAACAAAAATCTATAAATGTTCCCAGAAAATAGAACTGGAATCGAATTTCAAACTTCCTAAACATATTTATCGAGGAAACGGAAGCTTAACAGAAGCGGAAAATCGCAAATTAGAGGGTCTTAGAGAAGGAATTCGGCTAAAATCTCGTCAGCTCATTGCTGAGTAACGAGTTTCATTTGTTTTCCCGTTTACCATCAAATTAGCCTACAATTTTGTCCAAATCCGGCAGGGCCCGAGCTACGTTTATTTCACATGTCTTATCTGCTCCCGATCGAGATTCAGATGATTTGAGCCGAAAATCATCTGTCAACAAGTAATCGAAAATAGAAAAACACGTAAATGGGTGCAACACGAGGACATCCCAAGGGGTCACCCATCCTAGTACTGCTCTCGACCAAACACGCTTAACTTCGGAGTTCTAATGAGATCCGTTGCATTAGTGCTGGTATGATCGCACCCGACATTGAGTGGAATGTTTATTCTTATATCCCTCGAGTACGTGCGGCGTTGGCGGTGATGTACAACACGCGGCACTGCTCTCGCAAAATCAGAACCAAGAAGTTAAGCGTTTTGGCGCGATGGCAGAGCTAGGATGGGTGACTTTCCTGGGAAGTCCTCGTGTCGCGACCGTTTACGTAAATTATAGCTAAAACAGTCGAAATAATTGTTTTTAATGAGTTAACCGTGTCCGGAGTAATCTGCGTCATACCCTTCCGCACAGAACCGGCTCACGACAACAAAAATCGCTAAATGTTCCCAGAAAATAGAAAAAAAATAAGATGAAGAAAATAGCAAATATAAAGTTATTATTATGCCTGGGATACGATAAAATGGAACCGGAATCGAATTTCGGACTTCCTAAGCGGATTTCTCGAGGAAACGGAAGCTCAACAGAAGCGGAAAATCGCAAATTAGAGTGTCTTAGAGAAGGAATTCGGCTAAAATCTCGCCAGCTCATTGTAGAGCAATGAATCTCGTTGTTTGCCCGTTTACAATCAAATTAGGCTACAATTTTGTCCAAATCTGGATGTGCCCGAGCTATGTTGATTTCACATGGCTTATCTGGTCCCGATCGAGATTCTAATGATTTGAGCCGAAAATCGTCTGTCAATAAGTAATCAAAAATAGAAAAACACGAAAAGAGGTGCAACACGAGGACTTTCCAGGGGTCACCCATCCTAGTACTGCTCTCGCCCAAGCACGCTTAACATCGGAGTTCTGATGGGATCCGGTGCATTAGTGCTGGTATGAACGCACCCAACATTGAGTAGGATGTTTATTCTTATATCCCACGAGTACGTGTGAAGCGGGCGGCGATTGACAACAGAACCATGAAGTTAAGCGTTCTGGCGCGATGGCAGAGCTAGGATGGGTGACCTCCCTGGGAAGTCCTCGTGTCGCGACCGTTTACGTAAATTATGGATAAAACAGTCGAAATAATTTTTTTAATGAGTTAACCGTCTCCGGAGTAATCTGCGTTATACCCTTCCGCACAGAACCAGCTCACGACAACAAAAATCATTAAATGTTCCCAGAAAACTGAAAAAAATACGAAGAAGAAAATAGCGAATGTAAAGCTATTATTATGCCTGGGATACGATAAAATGGAACCGGATCGAATTTCGGACTTTCTAAACGGATTTCTAGAGGAAACAAAAGCTTAACAGAAGCTGAAAACCGCAAATTAAAGGGTGTTAGAGAAGGAATTCGGCTAAAATCTCGCCAGCTCATTGCGGAGTAACGAGTCTCATTCATTTGCCCGTTTACAATTAAATTAGACTACAATTTTGTCGAAATCAGTTAGTGCCCGAGCTAAGTTGATTTCACTTGTCTTATCTGCTCTCGATCTAGATTCAGATGATTTGAGCCGAAAATCGTCTATCAACAAGTAATCAAAAATAGAAAAACACGAAAAGGGTGCAACACGAGGACTTCACAAGGGGTCACCCATCCTAGTACTGCTCTCGCCCAAGCACGCTTAACTTCGGAGTTCTAATGGGATCCGGTGCATTAGTGCTGGTATGATCGAACCCGACATTGAGTGGGACGTTTATTCTTATATCCCTCGAGTACGTGTGGCGCGGGCGGCGATGGACAACACGCGGCACTGGTCTCGCCCAATCAGAACCATGAAGTTAAGCATTCTGGCGTGATGGCAGAGCTAGGATGGGTGACCTCCCTGGGAAGTCGGCGTGTCGCGACCGTTTACGTAAATTATGGCTAAAACAATCGAAATAATTGTTTTTAATGAGTTAACCATCTCCGAAGTAATCTGCGTCATACCCTTCCGAACAGAACCGGGTCATGAGAACAAAAATCGCTAAATGTTCCTAGAAAATAGAAAAAAAAAATAAAAAGAAGAAAATAGCGAATGTAAAGATATTATTATGCCTGTGATGCGATAAAATGGAACCGGAATCGAATTTCGGACTTTCTAAGCGGATTTCTCGAGGAAACGGAAGCTTAACAGATGCGGAAAATCGCAAATTAGAGTGTCTTAGTGAAGGAATTCAGCTAAATTCTCGCCAGCTCATAGCGGAGTAATGAGTCTCGTTCGTTTGACCGTTTACAATCAAATTAGGCTACAATTTTGTCCAAATCTGGCAGTGCTTGAGCTACTTTGATTTCACTTGTCATATCTGGTCCCGATCGTGATTCAGATGATTTGAGCCAAAAATCGTATGTCAACAAGCAATCAGAAATAGAAAAACACGAAAAGGGGTGCAACACAAGGACTTGTGGCGCGAGCGGCGATGGACAACACGCGGCAGTGCTCTCGCCCAATCATAACCATGAAGTTAAGCGTTCTGGTGCGATGGCAGAGCTAGGATGGGTGACCTTCCTGGGAAGCCCTTGTGTCGCGACTGTTTACGTAAATTATGGCTAAAACAGTCGAAATAATTGTTTTTAATGAGTTAACCGTCTTCGGAGTAAAAAGAAGAAAATAGCGAATGTAAAGCTATTATTATACAAAGGAAACGATAAAATTGAAACGTAATCGAATTTCGGACTTCCTAAGCGGATTTCTTGAGAAAACGGAAGTTTAACATAAGCGGAAAATCGCAAATTAGAAGGTCTTTGAGAAGGAATTCGGCTAAGACCGTTTACAATCAAATTAGGCTACAATTTTGTCCAAATCCGGCAGTGCCCTAGATATGTTGATTTCACATATCTTATTTTGTCCCGATCGAGATTCATATGATTTGAGCAGAAAATCGTATGTCAACAAGTAATTAAAAATAGAAAAACACGAAAATGGGTGCAACACGAGGACTTCACAAGGGGTCACCCATCCTAGTGCTGGTCTCACCCAAGCACGCTTAACTTCGGAGTTCTAATGGGATCCGGTGCATTAGTGCTGGAATGATCGCACCCGTCATTGAGTCGGATGTTTATTCTTATATCCCTCGAGTACGTGTGGCGCGATCAGCGATGGTCAACACACGTCACTGCTCTCGCCCAATCAGAATCATGAAGTTAAGCGTTCTGGCGCAATGGATGAGCTAGGATGGGTGACCTCCCTGGGCAGTCCTCGTGTCGCGACCGTTTACGTAAATTATAGTAAAATAGTCGAAATAATTGTTTTTAATGAGTTAACCGTCTCCGTTGTAATCTGCGTCATACCATTCCGACAGAACCAGCTCACGACAACAAAAATCGCTAAATGTTCCCAGAAAATAGAAAAAAAATAAGAAGAAGAAAATATCGAACGTAAAGCTATTATTATGCCTCGGATACGATAAAATATAACCGGAATCGAATTTCGGAATTCCTAAACGGATTTCTCGAGGAAACGGAAGCTTAAAAGAAGCAGAAAATCACATATTAGAGGGTCTTAGAGAAGGAATTCGGATAAAATCTCGTCAGCTCATTGCAGAGTAATGAGTCTCGTTCGTTTGCCCGTTTACAATCAAATTAGCCAACAATTTTGTCCAAATCCGGCAGTGCCCGAGCTACGTTGATTTCACATATCTTATCTGGTCCCGATCGAGATTCAGATGATTTGATCCGAAAATCGTCTATGAACAAGTAATCAAAAATAGAAAAACACGAAAAGAGGTGCAACACAAGGACTTGTCAGGGGGTCGCCCATCCTGGGAAGTCCTCGTGTCGTGACCTTTTACGTAAATTATAGCTCAAACAGTCGAAATAATTTTTTTTTATGAGTTAACCGTCTCTAGAGTTATCTGCGTGATACCTTTCCGCACCGAACCGGCTCACGACAACAAAAATCTATAAATGTTCCCAGAAAATAGAAAAAAAATAAGAAGAAGAAAATAGCGAATGTAAAGCTATTATTTTTCCTGAGATACGATAAAACAGAACTGGAATCGAATTTCAAACTTCCTAAACATATTTATTGAGGAAACGGAAGCTTAACAGAAGCGAAAAATCGCAAATTAGAGGGTCTTAGAGAAGGAATTCGGCTAAAATCTCGTCAGCTCATTGCTGAGTAACGAGTCTCGTTTGTTTGCCCGTTTACCATCAAATTAGCCTACAATTTTGTCCAAATCCGGCAGGGCCCGAGCTACGTTTATTTCACATGTCTTATCAGGTCCCGATCGAGATTCAGATGATTTGAGCCGAAAATCATCTGTCAACAAGTAATCGAAAATAGATAAACACGTAAATGGGTGCAACACGAGGACATCCCAAGGGGTCACCCATCCTAGTACTGCTCTCGACCAAACACGCTTAACTTCGGAGTTCTGATGGGATCCGGTGCATTAGTGCTGGTATGATCGCACCCGACATTGAGTGGAATGTTTATTCTTATATCCCTCGAGTACGTGCGGCGTTGGCGGTGATGTACAACACGCGGCACTGCTCTCGAAAAATCAGAACCAAGAAGTTAAGCGTTTTGGCGCGATGGCAGAGCTAGGATGGCTTAACCGTCGAAATAATTGTTTTTAATGAGTTAACCGTCTCCAGAGTAAACTGCGTCATACCCTTTCGCACAGAACCGGCTCACGACAACAAAAATCGCTAAATGTTCCCAGAAAATAGAAAAAAAATAAGATGAAGAAAATAGCGAATGTAAAGCTATTATTATGCCTGGGATACGATAAAATGGAACCGGAATCGAATTTTGGACTTCCTAAGCGGATTTCTCGAGGAAACGGAAGCTCAAAAGAAGAGAAAATCGCAAATTAGAGTGTCTTAAAGAAGGAATTCGGCTAAAATCTCGCCAGCTCATTGTAGAGCAATGAGACTCGTTCGTTTGCCCGTTTACAATCAAATTAGGCTACAATTTTGTCCAAATCTGGCAGTGTCCGAGCTACGTTGATTTCACATGGCTTATCTGGTCCGATCAAGATTCAGATGATTTGAGCCGAAAATCGTCGGTCAATAAGTAATCAAAAATAGAAAAACACGAAGAGGGGTGCAACACGAGGACTTCCCAGGGGTCACCCATCCTAGTACTGCTCTCGCCCAAGTACGCTTAACTTCGAAGTTCTGATGGGATCCGGTGCATTAGTGCTGGTATGAACGCACCCAACATTGAGTGGGATGTTTATTCTTATATCCCATGAGTACGTGTGAAGCGGGCGGCGATTGACAATAGAACCATGAAGTTAAGCTTTCTAGCGCGATGGCAGAGAGCTAGGATGGGTGACCTCCCTGGGAAGTCCTCGTGTCGCGACCGTTTACGTAAATTATGGATAAAACAGTCGAAATAATTTTTTTAATGAGTTAACCGTCTCCGGAGTAATCTGCGTCATACCCTTCCGCACAGAACCATTTCACGACAACAAAAATCGTTAAATGTTCCCAGAAAACTGAAAAAAATAAGAAGAAGAAAATAGCGAATGTAAAGCTATTATTATGCCTAAGATACGATAAAATGGAACCGGAATCGAATTTCGGACTTTCTAAACGGATTTCTAGAGAAACAAAAGCTTAACAGAAGTTGAAAATCGCAAATTAAAAGCTCTCGATCGAGATTCAGATGATTTGAGCCGAAAATCGTCTGTCAACAGGTAATCAAAAATAGAAAAACACGAAAATGGGTGCAACACGAGGAATTCCCAGGGGGTCATCCATCCTAGTACTGCTCTCGCCCAAGCACGCTTAACTTCGGAGTTCTGAGTGGGACGTTTATTCTTATATCCCTCGAGTACGTGTGGCGCGGGCGGCGATAGACAACACGCGGCACTGCTCTCGCCCAATCAGAACCATGAAGTTAAGCATGCGGGCGCGATGGCAGAGCTAGGATGGGTGACCTCCCTGGGAATTCCGCGTGTCGCGACCGTTTACGTAAATTATGGCTAAAACAGTCGAAATAATTGTTTTTAATGAGTTAATCGTCTCCGGAGTAATCTGCGTCATACCCTTCCGCACAGAACCGACTCACGACAACAAAAATCGGTAAATGTTCCCAGAAAATTGAAAAAAAAAATAAGAAGAAAAAAATAGCGAATGTAAAGCTATTATTATGCCGGGGATACGATAAAATGGAACCAAAATCAAATTTCGGACTTCCTAAACGGATTTCTCGAGTAAACGGAAGCTTAAAAGAAGCGGAAAATCTCAAATTAGAGGGTTTTAGAGAAGGAATTTGGCTAAAATCTCGCCAGCTCATTGCGGAGTAATGAGTCTCGTTCGTTTTCCCGTTTACAATCAAATTAGGCTACAATTTTGTCCAAATCCGGCAGTGCCCTTGCTACATTGATTTCACATGTCTTATCTGGTCCCGATATAGATTCAGATGATTTAGCAGAAAATTGTCTGTCAACAAGTAATCAAAAATAGAAAAACACGAAAAGGGGTGCAACACGAGGACTTCCCAGGGGGTCATCCATCCTAGTACTGCTCTCGCCCAAGCACGCTTAACTTCGGAGTTCTGATGGGATCCGTTCCATTAGAGCTGGTATGATCGCACCTGACATTGAGTGGGATGTTTATTCTTATATCCCTCGAGTACGTGTGGCGCGGGCAGCGATGGACAACACGCGGAACTGCTCTCGCCCAATCAGAACCATGAAGTTAAGCGTTCTAGCGCGATGGCAGAGCAAGGATGGGTGACCTCCCTGGGAAGTCCTCGTGTTGCGATCGTTTACGTAAATTATGGATAAAACAGTCGAAATAATTGTTTTTAATGAGTTAACCGTCTTCGGAGTAATCTGCGTCATACCCTTCCGTACAGAACCGGCTCACGACAACAAAAATCGCTAAATGTTCCCAGAAAATAGAAAAAAAAATAAGAATAAGAAAATAGCGAATGTAAAGCTATTATTATGCCTCGGATACGATAAAATGAAACCGGAATCGAATTTCGGACTTCCTAAGCGGATTTCTCGAGGAAACGGAACATTAACAGAAGCGTAAAATCGAAAATTCGAGGGTCTTAGAGAAGGAATTCGGCTAAAATCTCTCCAGCTCATTGCGGAGTAATGAGTCTCGTTCGTTTGCCCGTTTACAATCAAATTTAGCTACAATTTTGTCCAAATCCGGCAAAGCCCGAGCTAGGTTGATTTCACATGACTTATCTTGTCCCGATCGAGATTCAGATGATTTGAGCCGAAAATCGTCTGTCAACAATTAATCAAAAATAGAAAAACACCAAAAGGGGTGCAACACGAAGACTTCCCAGGGGGTCACCCATACTAGTACTGCTCTCGCCCAAGCACGCTTAACTTCTGAGTTAAGCGTTCTGGCGCGATGGCAGAGCTAGGATGGGTGACCTCCCTGGCAGTCCTCGTGTCGCGACCGTTTACATAAATTTTGATTAAAACAGTCGAAATAATTGTTTTTAATAAGTTAACCGTCTCCGGAGTAATCTGCGTCATACCCTTCCGCACAGAACCGGCTCACGACAACAAAAATCTCTAATGTTCCCAGAAAATAAAAAAAATAAGAAAAAGAAAATAGCGAATGTAAAGCTATTTTTATGCCTGTGATACGATAAAATGGAACCGAAATCTAATTTTGGACTTCCTAAATGGATTTCTCGAGGAAACAGAAGTTTAACAGAAGCGGAAAATCGAAAATTAGAGGGTCTTAGAAAAAGAATTCGGCTAAAATCTCGCCAGCTCATTGCGGAGTAATGAGTCTCTTTCGTTTGCCCGTTTACAATCAAATTATGCTACAATTTTGTCCAAATCCGGCAATGCCCGAGCTAGGTTGATTTCACAAGACTTATCTTGTCCCGATCGAGATTCAGATGATTTGAGTCGAAAATCGTCTGTCAACAAGTAATCAAAAATAGAAAAACACGAAAAAGGGTGCAACACGAGGACTTCTCAGAGGGTCACCCATTCTAGTACTGCTCTCGCCCAAGCACGCTTAACTTCGGAGTTCTCATGGGATCCGGTGCATTATTGCTGGTATGATCACACCCGACATTTAGTGGGATGTTTATTCTTATATCCCTCGAGTACGTGTGGCGCGGGCGGCGATGGACAACACGCGGAACTGCTCTCGTCCAATCAGAACCATGAAGTTAAGCGTTCTGGCGTGATGGCAGAGCTAGGATGGGTGACCTCCCAGGGAAAATCCTCGTGTCGCGACCGTGTACGTAAATTATAGCTAAAACAGTCGAAATATTTGTTTTTAATGAGTTAACCGTCTCCGGAGTAATCTGCGTCATACCCTTCCGCACAGAACCGGCTCACGACAACAAAAATCTCTAATGTTCCAAGAAAATATAAAAAAATAAGATGAAGAAAAGAGCGAATGTAAAGCTATTATTATGCTTGGGATACGATAAAATGGAACCGGAATCGAATTTCTGACTTCCTAAACGGATTTCTCGAGGAAAAACGGAAGCTTAACCGAAGCGGAAAATCGCAAATTAGAGGGTCTTAGAGAAGGATTCGGCTAAAATCTCGCCAGCTCATTGCGAAGTAATGAGACTCGTTCGTTTGCCCGTTTACAATCAAATTATCTAACAATTTTGTCCAAATCCGGCAGTGCCTGAGCTACGTTGATTTCACATGTCTTATCTGGTCACGATCGAGATTCGGATGATTTGAGCCGAAAATCGTCTGTCAACAGGTAATCAAAAATAGAAAAACACGAAAATGGGTGCAACACGGGGACTTCCCAAGGGGTCTGGGTCACTCATCCTACTACTGGTCTCGCCCAAGAACGCTTAACTTTTGAGTTCAGATGGGATCCGTTGCTTTAGTGCTGGTATGATCGCACCCGACATTTAGTGGGATGTTTATTCTTATATCCCTCGAGTACGTGTGGCGCAGGCGGCGATGGACAACACGCGGCACTGCTCTCGCCCAATCAGAAATATGAAGTTAAGCGTTCTGGCGCGATGGCAGAGTTAGGATGGGTGACCTCCCTGGGAAGTCCTAGTGTCGCGACCGTTTACGTAAATTATGGATAAAACAGTCGAAATAATTTCTTTTAATGAGTTAACCGTCTCCGGAGTAATTTTTGTTATACCCTTCTACACAGAACCGGCTCACGACAACAAAAATCGCTAAATGTTCCCAGAAAATAGAAAAAAAAATAAGAAGAAGAAAATAGCAAATGTAAAGCTATTATTATGCGTGGGATACGATAAAATGGAACCGAAATCGAATTTCGGACTTCCTAAACGGATTTCTCGAGGAAACGGAAGCTTAACAGAAGCGGAAAATCGCAAATTATAGGGTCTTAGAGAAGGAATTCGGCTAAAATCTCGCCAGTTTATTGCGGAGTAATGAGTCTCGTTCGTTTGCCCGTTTACAATAAAATTAGCCTACAATTTTGTCCAAATCCGACAGTGCCCGAGCTTCGTTGATTTTACATCACTTATCTGGCCCCGATCGAGATTCAGATGATTTGAGCCGAGAATCGTCTGTCAACAAATAATCAAAAATAGAAAAACATGAAAAGGGGTGCAACACGAGGACTTCCCAAGGGGTCACCCATCCTAGTACTACTCTCCCCAAGCACGCTTAACTTCGGAGTTCTGATGGGATCAAGTGCATTAGTGCTGTTATGATCGCACCCGACATTGAGTGGGATGTTTATTGTTATATCCCTCGAGTACGTGTGGCGCGGGCGGCGATGGACAACACGCGGCACTGCTCTCGCCCAATCAGAACCATGAAGTTAAGCGTTCTGGCGCGATGGCAGAGCTAGGACGGGTGACATCCCTAGGAAGTCCTCGTGTCGCGACCGTTTTCGTAAATTATGGATAAAACAGTCGAAATAATTGTTTTTAACGAGTTAACCGTTTCCGGAGAAATCGGCATCATACCCTTCCGCACAGAACCGGCTAACGACAAAAAAAATCGCTAAATGTTCCCAGAAAATAGAAAAAAAAAATAAGAAGAGGTAAATAGCAAATGTAAGGCTATTATTATGCTTGGGATACGATAAAATGGATCCAGAATCGAATTTCGGACTTCCTAAGCGGATTTCTCTAGGAAACAGAAGCTTAACAGAAGCGGAAAATCGCAAATTAGAGGGTCTTAGAAAAATAATTCGGCTAAAATCTCGCAAGCTCATTGCGGAGTAATGAGTTTCGTTCGTTTGCCCGTTTACAATCAAATTAGGCTACAATTTTGTCCAAATCCGGCAGTGCCCGAGCTACGTTGATTTCACATGTCTTATCTGGTTCCGATCGAGATTCAGATGATTTGAGCCGAAAATCGTCTGTCAACAAGTAATCAAAGATAGAAAAACACGAAAAGGGTTGCAACACGAGGACTTCCAAGAGGGTCACCCATCCCAGTACTGCTCTCGCCCAAGCACGCTTAACTTCGGAGTTCTGATGGAATCCGGTGCATTAGTGCTGGTATGATCGCACCCGACATTGAGTGGGATGTTTATTCTTATATCCCTCGAGTACGTGTGGCGCGGGCGCCGATGGACAACACGCGGCACTGCTCTCGCCCAATCAGAACCATGAAGTTAAGCGTTCTGGCTTGATGGCAGAGCTAAGATGGGTGACCTACTTGGGAAGTCCTCGTGTCGCGACCGTTTAGGTAAATTATAGCTAAAACAGTCGAAATAATTGTTTTTAGTGAGTAAACCGTCTCCTGAGTAATCTACGTCATACCCTTCCGCACATAACCGGCTCACTACAACAAAAATCGCTAAATGTTCCCAGTAAATAGAAAAAAAATAAAAAGAAGAAAATAGCGAATGTAAAGCTATTATTATGCCTGGGATACGATAAAATTGAACCGGAATCGAATTTCGGACTTCCTAAGCGGATTTCTCGAGGAAACGAAAGCTTAACAGAAGCGAAAAATCGCAAATTAGAGGGTCTTAGAGAAGGAATTCGGCTAAAATCTTGCCAGCTCATTGCGGGGTAATGATTCTCCTTCGTTTGCCCGTTTACAATCAAATTAGCATACAACTTTGTCAAAATCCGGCAGTTCCCGAGATATGTTGATTTCACATGTCTTATCTAGTCTCGATCGAGATTCAGATGATTTGAGTTGAAAATCGTCTGTCAACAAGTAATCAAAAATAGAAAAACACGAAAAAGTATGCAAAACGTGGACTACCCAGGGGTCACCCATCCTAGTACTGCTATCGCCCAAGCACGCTTAACTTCAATGTTCTGATGGGATCCGGTGCATTAGTGCTGGTATGATCGCACCCGACATTGAGTGGGATGTTTATTCTTATATCCCTCGAGTATGTGTGGTGCGGGCGGCGATGGACAACACGCGGCACTGCTCTCGCTCAATCAGAACCAGGAAGTTAAGCGTTCTGGCGCGATGGAAGAGCTAGGATGGGTGACCTCCATGGGAAGTCCTTGTGTCGCGACTGTTTACGTAAATTATAGCGAAAAAAGTCGAAATAATTGTTTTTAATGAGTTAACCGTCTCCGGAGTAATCTGCGTCATATCCTTCCGCACAGAACCAGCTCACGACAACAAAAATCGCTAAATGTTCTTATGAAATAGAAAAAAAATAAGAAGAAAATAGCTAATGTAAAGCTATTATTATGCCTGGGATATGATAAAATTGAACCGAAATCAAATTTCGGACTTCCTAAACGGATTTCTCGAGGAAATGGAAGCTTAACAGAAGCGAAAAATCGCATATTAGAGGGTCTTAGAGAAGAAATTCGGCTAAAATCTCGCCAGTTATTGCGGAGTAAAGAGTCTCGTTCGTTTGCACGTTTACAATCAAATTAGGCTACAATTTTGTCCAAATCCGGCAGTGCCCGAGCTACGTTTATTTCACATGACTTAACTGGTCCCGATCGAGATTCAGATGATTTGAGCTGAAAATCATCTGTCAACAAGTAATCAAAACCATGAAGTTAAGCGTTCTGGCGCGATGGCAGAGCTAGGATGGGTGACCTCCCTGGGAAGTACTCGTGTCGCGACCGTTTACGTAAATTATGGATAAAACAGTCGAAATAATTGTTTTTAATGAGTTAACCATCTCCGGCGTAATCTACATCATACCCTTCCACACAGAACCGGCTCACAACAACAAAAATCGCTAAATGTTCCAAGAAAATAGAAAAAAAATTAAGAAGAAGATAATAGCGAATGTAAAGCTATTATTATGCCTGGGATATGATTAAAATGGAACCGAAATCGAATTTCGAACTTCCTAAGCGGATTTCTCGAGGAAACGAAAGCTTAACAAAAGCGGAAAATCGCAAATTAGAGGGTCTTAGAGAAGGAATTCGGCTAAAATCTCGCCAGCTCATTGCGGAGTAATGAGTCTCGTTTGTTTGCCCGTTTACAATCAAATTAGGCTACAATTTTTTCCAAATCTGGCAGTGCCCGAGCTACGTTGATTTCACATGTCTTATCTGGTCCCGATCGAGATTCAGATGATTTGATCCGAAAATCGTCTGTCAACAAGTAATGAAAACTATGAAGTTAAGCGTTCTGGCGCGATGGCAGAGTTAGGATGGGTGACCTCCCTGGGAAGTCCTCGTGTCGCGACCGTTTACGTAAATTATGGATAAAACAGTAAAAATAATTGTTTTTAATGAGTTAACCATCTCCGGAGTAATCAACGTCATGCCCTTCCGCACAAAACCGGCTCACGAAAACAAAACTCGCTAAATGTTCCCAGAAAATAGAAAAAAAAAAATAAGAAGAAGAAAATAGCGAATGTAAAGCTATTATTATGCTTGGGATACGATAAAATGGAACCGGAATCGAATTTCGGACTTCCTAAGCGGATTTCTCGAGGAAACGAAAGCTTAACAGAAGCGAAAAATCGCAAATTAGAGGGTCTTAGAGAAGGAATTCGGCTAAAATCTTGCCAGCTCATTGCGGGGTAATGATTCTCCTTCGTTTGCCCGTTTACAATCAAATTAGCCTACAATTTTGTCTAAATCCGGTAGTGCCCGAGCTACGTTGATTTCACTTGTCTTATCTGGTCCTGATCGAGATTCAGATGATTTGAAACGAAAATCGTCTGTCAACAAGTAATCAAAAATAGAAAAACACGAAAAGGGGTGCAAAACGTGGACTTTCAAGGGGGTCACCCATCCTAGTACTTCTCTCGACCAAGCACACTTAACTTCAAAGTTCTGATGTGATGCGGTGCATTAGTGCTGGTATGATCACACCCGACAATGAGTGGGGTGTTTATTCTTATATCTCTCGAGAACGTGTAGAGCGGGCGGCGATAGACAACACGAGGCACTGCTCTCGCCCAATCAGAACCATGAAGTTAAGCGTTCTGGCGTGATGGCAGAGCTAGGATGGGTGAACTCCCTGGGAAGTCCTCGTGTCGTGATCGTTTACGTAAATTATGTATAAAACAGTTGAAATAATTGTTTTTAATGAGTTAACCATCTCCGGCGTAATCTACGTCATACCCTTCCACACATAACCGGCTCATGACAACAAAAATCGTTAAATGTTCCCAGAAAATAGAAAAAAAATTAAGAAGGAGAAAATAGCGAATGTAAAGCTATTATTTTGCCTGGGATACGATAAAATAGAACCGGAATCCAATTTCGAACTTCCTAAGCGGATTTCTCGAGGAAACGGAAGCTTAACAGAAGCGGAAAATCGCAAATTAGACGGTCTTAGAGAAGAAAGTCGGCTAAAATCTCGCCAGCTCATTGCGGATTAATGAGTCTCGTTTGTTTGCCCGTTTACAATCAAATTAGGCTACAATTTTGTCCAAATCCGGCAGTGCCCGAGCTACGTTGATTTCACATGTCTTATCTGGTCCCGATCGAGATTCAGATGATTTGATATGAAAATCGTCTGTCAACAAGTAATCAAATATAGAAAAACACGAAAAGGGGTGCAACACGAGGACTTCCCAGGGGGTCACCCATCTTAGTAGCTGCTCTCTCCCAATCACGCTTAACTTCGTAGTTCTGATGGGATCCGGTGCATTAGTGCTGGTATGATCGCACCCGACATTGAGTGGGATGTTTATTCTTATATTTCTCGCGTACATGTGGAGCTGGCGGCGATGGACAACACACGGCACTGCTCTCGCCCAATCAGAACCATGAAGTTAAGCGTTCTAGCGCGATGGCAGAGCTAGGATGGTTGACCTCCCTGGGAAGTCCTCGTGTCGCGATCGTTTACGTAAATTATGGATAAAATAGTCGAAATAAATCTTTTTAATGAGTTAACCGTCTCCGGAGTAATCTACGTCATACCCTTCCGCACAGAACCGGCTCACTACAACAAAAATCGCTAAATGTTCCCAGAAAATAGAAAAAAAAATAAGAAGAAAAAAATAGCGAATATAAAGCTATTATTATGCCTGGGATACGATAAAATGGAACCGGAATCGAATTTCGGACTTCCTAATCGGATTTCTCGATGAAACGAAATCTTAAAAGAAGCGGAAAATCGTAAATTAGAGGGTCTTAGAGAAGGAATTAGGCTAAAATCTCGCCAGCTCATTGCGGAGTAATGAGTCTCGTTCGTTTGCCTGTTTACAATCAAATTAGGCTACAATTTTGTCCAAATTCGGTAGTGCCCGAGCTCTGTTGATTTCACATGTCTTATCTGGTCCCGATCGAGATTCTGATGATTTGAGCCGAAAATCGTCTGTCAACAAGTAGTCAAAAATAGAAAATCACGAAAAGGGCACACGACATTGAGTGGGATGTTTATTCTTATATCCCTCGAGTACGTGTAGAGCGGGCGGCAAGACAACACGTGGCACAACACTCGTCCAACCAAAACCATGAAGTTAAGCGTTCTCGCGCGATGGCAGAGCTAGGATGGGTGACCTCCCTGGGAAGTCCTCGTGTTGCGATCGTTTACGTAAATTATGGCTAAAACAGTCGAAATAATTGTTTTTAATGAGTTAATCGTCTCCGGAGTAATCTGTGTCATACCCTTCCGCACAGAACCGACTCACGACAACAAAAATCGGTAAATGTTCCAAGAAAATTGAAAAAAAAAATAAGAAGAAAAAAATAGCGAATGTAAAGCTATTATTATGCCGGGGATACGATAAAATGGAACCAAAATCGAATTTCGGACTTCCTAAACGGATTTCTCGAGTAAACGGAAGCTTAAAAGAAGCGGAAAATCTCAAATTAGAGGGTTTTAGAGAAGGAATTTGGCTAAAATCTCGCCAGCTCATTGCGGAGTAATGAGTCTCGTTCGTTTTCCCGTTTACAATCAAATTAGGCTACAATTTTGTCCAAATCCGGCAGTGCCCTTGCTACATTGATTTCACATGTCTTATCTGGTCCCGATATAGATTCAGATGATTTAGCAGAAAATTGTCTGTCAACAAGTAATCAAAAATAGAAAAACACGAAAAGGGGTGCAACACGAGGACTTCCCAGGGGGTCATCCATCCTAGTACTGCTCTCGCCCAAGCACGCTTAACTTCGGAGTTCTGATGGGATCCGTTCCATTAGAGCTGGTATGATCGCACCTGACATTGAGTGGGATGTTTATTCTTATATCCCTCGAGTACGTGTGGCGCGGGCAGCGATGGACAACACGCGGAACTGCTCTCGCCCAATCAGAACCATGAAGTTAAGCGTTCTGGCGCGATGGCAGAGCAAGGATGGGTGACCTCCCTGGGAAGTCCTCGTGTTGCGATCGTTTACGTAAATTATGGATAAAACAGTCGAAATAATTGTTTTTAATGAGTTAACCGTCTTCGGAGTAATCTGCGTCATACCCTTCCGTACAGAACCGGCTCACGACAACAAAAATCGCTAAATGTTCCCAGAAAATAGAAAAAAAAATAAGAATAAGAAAATAGCGAATGTAAAGCTATTATTATGCCTGGGATACGATAAAATGAAACCGGAATCGAATTTCGGACTTCCTAAGCGGATTTCTCGAGGAAACGGAACATTAACAGAAGCGTAAAATCGAAAATTCGAGGGTCTTAGAGAAGGAATTCGGCTAAAATCTCTCCAGCTCATTGCGGAGTAATGAGTCTCGTTCGTTTGCCCGTTTACAATCAAATTTAGCTACAATTTTGTCCAAATCCGGCAAAGCCCGAGCTAGGTTGATTTCACATGACTTATCTTGTCCCGATCGAGATTCAGATGATTTGAGCCGAAAATCGTCTGTCAACAAGTAATCAAAAATAGAAAAACACCAAAAGGGGTGCAACACGAAGACTTCCCAGGGGGTCACCCATACTAGTACTGCTCTCGCCTAAGCACGCTTAACTTCTGAGTTAAGCGTTCTGGCGCGATGGCAGAGCTAGGATGGGTGACCTCCCTGGCAGTCCTCGTGTCGCGACCGTTTACATAAATTTTGATTAAAACAGTCGAAATAATTGTTTTTAATGAGTTAACCGTCTCCGGAGTAATCTGCGTCATACCCTTCCGCACAGAACCGGCTCACGACAACAAAAATCTCTAATGTTCCCAGAAAATAAAAAAAATAAGAAAAAGAAAATAGCGAATGTAAAGCTATTTTTATGCCTGTGATACGATAAAATGGAACCGAAATCTAATTTTGGACTTCCTAAATGGATTTCTCGAGGAAACAGAAGTTTAACAGAAGCGGAAAATCTAAAATTAGAGGGTCTTAGAAAAAGAATTCGGCTAAAATCTCGCCAGCTCATTGCGAAGTAATGAGTCTCTTTCGTTTGCCCGTTTACAATCAAATTATGCTACAATTTT
Source organism: Primulina tabacum (assembly GCF_025594145.1). Lineage (NCBI taxonomy): Eukaryota > Viridiplantae > Streptophyta > Magnoliopsida > Lamiales > Gesneriaceae > Primulina > Primulina tabacum. The sequence goes on along the minus strand of NC_134559.1, from coordinate 30,379,438 downwards.
GTCCAAATCCGGCAATGCCCGAGCTAGGTTGATTTCACAAGACTTATCTTGTCCCGATCGAGATTCAGATGATTTGAGCCGAAAATCGTCTGTCAACAAGTAATCAAAAATAGAAAAACACGAAAAGGGGTGCAACACGAGGACCTCTCAGAGGGTCACCCATTCTAGTACTGCTCTCGCCCAAGCACGCTTAACTTCGGAGTTCTCATGGGATCCGGTGCATTATTGCTGGTATGATCACACCCGACATTTAGTGGGATGTTTATTCTTATATCCCTCGAGTACGTGTGGCGCGGGCGGCGATGGACAACACGCGGAACTGCTCTCGTCCAATCAGAACCATGAAGTTAAGCGTTCTGGCGTGATGGCAGAGCTAGGATGGGTGACCTCCCTGGGAAAATCCTCGTGTCGCGACCGTGTACGTAAATTATAGCTAAAACAGTCGAAATATTTGTTTTTAATGAGTTAACCGTCTCCGGAGTAATCTGCGTCATACCCTTCCGCACAGAACCGGCTCACGACAACAAAAATCTCTAATGTTCCAAGAAAATATAAAAAAAATAAGATGAAGAAAAGAGCGAATGTAAAGCTATTATTATGCTTGGGATACGATAAAATGGAACCGGAATCGAATTTCTGACTTCCTAAACGGATTTCTCGAGGAAAAACGGAAGCTTAACCGAAGCGGAAAATCGCAAATTAGAGGGTCTTAGAGAAGGATTCGGCTAAAATCTCGCCAGCTCATTGCGAAGTAATGAGACTCGTTCGTTTGCCCGTTTACAATCAAATTATCCAACAATTTTGTCCAAATCCGGCAGTGCCTGAGCTACGTTGATTTCACATGTCTTATCTGGTCACGATCGAGATTCGGATGATTTGAGCCGAAAATCGTCTGTCAACAGGTAATCAAAAATAGAAAAACACGAAAAGGGGTGCAACACGGGGACTTCCCAAGGGGTCTGGGTCACTCATCCTACTACTGGTCTCGCCCAAGAACGCTTAACTTTTGAGTTCAGATGGGATCCGTTGCTTTAGTGCTGGTATGATCGCACCCGACATTGAGTGGGATGTTTATTCTTATATCCCTCGAGTACGTGTGGCGCAGGCGGCGATGGACAACACGCGGCACTGCTCTCGCCCAATCAGAAATATGAAGTTAAGCGTTCTGGCGCGATGGCAGAGTTAGGATGGGTGACCTCCCTGGGAAGTCCTAGTGTCGCGACCGTTTACGTAAATTATGGATAAAACAGTCGAAATAATTTCTTTTAATGAGTTAACCGTCTCCGGAGTAATTTTTGTTATACCCTTCTACACAGAACCGGCTCACGACAACAAAAATCGCTAAATGTTCCCAGAAAATAGAAAAAAAAATAAGAAGAAGAAAATAGCAAATGTAAAGCTATTATTATGCGTGGGATACGATAAAATGGAACCGAAATCGAATTTCGGACTTCCTAAACGGATTTATCGAGGAAACGGAAGCTTAACAGAAGCGGAAAATCGCAAATTAAAGGGTCTTAGAGAAGGAATTCGGCTAAAATCTCGCCAATTTATTGCGGAGTAATGAGTCTCGTTCGGTGTCCCGTTTACAATAAAATTAGCCTACAATTTTGTCCAAATCCGACAGTGCCCGAGCTTCGTTGATTTTACATCACTTATCTGGCCCCGATAGAGATTCAGATGATTTGAGCCGAGAATCGTCTGTCAACAAATAATCAAAAATAGAAAAACATGAAAAGGGGTGCAACACGAGGACTTCCCAAGGGGTCACCCATCCTAGTACTACTCTCCCCAAGCACGCTTAACTTCGGAGTTCTGATGGGATCAAGTGCATTAGTGCTGTTATGATCGCACCCGACATTGAGTGGGATGTTTATTGTTATATCCCTCGAGTACGTGTGGCGCGGGCGGCGATGGACAACACGCGGCACTGCTCTCGCCCAATCAGAACCATGAAGTTAAGCGTTCTGGCGCGATGGCAGAGCTAGGACGGGTGACATCCCTAGGAAGTCCTCGTGTCGCGACCGTTTTCGTAAATTATGGATAAAACAGTCGAAATAATTGTTTTTAACGAGTTAACCGTTTCCGGAGAAATCGGCATCATACCCTTCCGCACAGAACCGGCTAACGACAAAAAAAAATCGCTAAATGTTCCCAGAAAATAGAAAAAAAAAATAAGAAGAGGTAAATAGCAAATGTAAGGCTATTATTATGCTTGGGATACGATAAAATGGATCCAGAATCGAATTTCGGACTTCCTAAGCGGATTTCTCTAGGAAACAGAAGCTTAACAGAAGCGGAAAATCGCAAATTAGAGGGTCTTAGAAAAATAATTCGGCTAAAATCTCGCAAGCTCATTGCGGAGTAATGAGTTTCGTTCGTTTGCCCGTTTACAATCAAATTAGGCTACAATTTTGTCCAAATCCGGCAGTGCCCGAGCTACGTTGATTTCACATGTCTTATCTGGTTCCGATCGAGATTCAGATGATTTGAGCCGAAAATCGTCTGTCAACAAGTAATCAAAGATAGAAAAACACGAAAAGGGTTGCAACACGAGGACTTCCAAGAGGGTCACCCATCCCAGTACTGCTCTCGCCCAAGCACGCTTAACTTCGGAGTTCTGATGGAATCCGGTGCATTAGTGCTGGTATGATCGCACCCGACATTGAGTGGGATGTTTATTCTTATATCCCTCGAGTACGTGTGGCGCGGGCGCCGATGGACAACACGCGGCACTGCTCTCGCCCAATCAGAACCATGAAGTTAAGCGTTCTGGCTTGATGGCAGAGCTAAGATGGGTGACCTACTTGGGAAGTCCTCGTGTCGCGACCGTTTAGGTAAATTATAGCTAAAACAGTCGAAATAATTGTTTTTAGTGAGTAAACCGTCTCCTGAGTAATCTACGTCATACCCTTCCGCACATAACCGGCTCACTACAACAAAAATCGCTAAATGTTCCCAGTAAATAGAAAAAAAATAAGAAGAAGAAAATAGCGAATGTAAAGCTATTATTATGCCTGGGATACGATAAAATTGAACCGGAATCGAATTTCGGACTTCCTAAGCGGATTTCTCGAGGAAACGAAAGCTTAACAGAAGCGAAAAATCGCAAATTAGAGGGTCTTAGAGAAGGAATTCGGCTAAAATTTTGCCAGCTCATTGCGGGGTAATGATTCTCCTTCGTTTGCCCGTTTACAATCAAATTAGCATACAACTTTGTCAAAATCCGGCAGTTCCCGAGATATGTTGATTTCACATGTCTTATCTAGTCTCGATCGAGATTCAGATGATTTGAGTTGAAAATCGTCTGTCAACAAGTAATCAAAAATAGAAAAACACGAAAAAGTGTGCAAAACGTGGACTGGTACCCAGGGGTCACCCATCCTAGTACTGCTATCGCCCAAGCACGCTTAACTTCAATGTTCTGATGGGATCCGGTGCATTAGTGCTGGTATGATCGCACCCGACATTGAGTGGGATGTTTATTCTTATATCCCTCGAGTATGTGTGGTGCGGGCGGCGATGGACAACACGCGGCACTGCTCTCGCTCAATCAGAACCAGGAAGTTAAGCGTTCTGGCGCGATGGAAGAGCTAGGATGGGTGACCTCCATGGGAAGTCCTTGTGTCGCGACTGTTTACGTAAATTATAGCGAAAAAAGTCGAAATAATTGTTTTTAATGAGTTAACCGTCTCCGGAGTAATCTGCGTCATATCCTTCCGCACAGAACCAGCTCACGACAACAAAAATCGCTAAATGTTCTTATGAAATAGAAAAAAAATAAGAAGAAAATAGCTAATGTAAAGCTATTATTATGCCTGGGATATGATAAAATTGAACCGAAATCAAATTTCGGACTTCCTAAACGGATTTCTCGAGGAAACGGAAGCTTAACAGAAGCGAAAAATCGCATATTAGAGGGTCTTAGAGAAGGAATTCGGCTAAAATCTCGCCAGTTATTGCGGAGTAAAGAGTCTCGTTCGTTTGCCCGTTTACAATCAAATTAGGCTACAATTTTGTCCAAATCCGGCAGTGCCCGAGCTACGTTTATTTCACATGACTTAACTGGTCCCGATCGAGATTCAGATGATTTGAGCTGAAAATCATCTGTCAACAAGTAATCAAAACCATGAAGTTAAGCGTTCTGGCGCGATGGCAGAGCTAGGATGGGTGACCTCCCTGGGAAGTCCTCGTGTCGCGACCGTTTACGTAAATTATGGATAAAACAGTCGAAATAATTGTTTTTAATGAGTTAACCATCTCCGGCGTAATCTACATCATACCCTTCCACACAGAACCGGCTCTCAACAACAAAAATCGCTAAATGTTCCAAGAAAATAGAAAAAAAATTAAGAAGAAGATAATAGCGAATGTAAAGCTATTATTATGCCTGGGATATGATTAAAATGGAACCGAAATCGAATTTCGAACTTCCTAAGCGGATTTCTCGAGGAAACGAAAGCTTAACAAAAGCGGAAAATCGCAAATTAGAGGGTCTTAGAGAAGGAATTCGGCTAAAATCTCGCCAGCTCATTGCGGAGTAATGAGTCTCGTTTGTTTGCCCGTTTACAATCAAATTAGGCTACAATTTTTCCAAATCTGGCAGTGCCCGAGCTACGTTGATTTCACATGTCTTATCTGGTCCCGATCGAGATTCAGATGATTTGATCCGAAAATCGTCTGTCAACAAGTAATGAAAACCATGAAGTTAAGCGTTCTGGCGCGATGGCAGAGTTAGGATGGGTGACCTCCCTGGGAAGTACTCGTGTCGCGACCGTTTACGTAAATTATGGATAAAACAGTCAAAATAATTGTTTTTAATGAGTTAACCATCTCCGGAGTAATCAACGTCATGCCCTTCCGCACAAAACCGGCTCACGAAAACAAAACTCGCTAAATGTTCCCAGAAAATAGAAAAAAAAAATAAGAAGAAGAAAATAGCGAATGTAAAGCTATTATTATGCTTGGGATACGATAAAATGGAACCGGAATCAAATTTCGGACTTCCTAAACGGATTTTTCGAGGAAACGGAAGCTTAACAGAAGCGGAAAATCGTAAATTAGAGGGATTTAGAGAAGAAATTCGGCTAAAATCTTGCCAGCTCATTACGGTTTAATGATTCTCGTTCGTTTGCCCGTTTACAATCAAATTAGCCTACAATTTTGTCTAAATCCGGCAGTGCCCGAGCTACGTTGATTTCACTTGTCTTATCTGGTCCTGATCGAGATTCAGATGATTTGAAACGAAAATCGTCTGTCAACAAGTAATCAAAAATAGAAAAACACGAAAAGGGGTGCAAAACGTGGACTTTCAAGGGGGTCACCCATCCTAGTACTTCTCTCGACCAAGCACACTTAACTTCAAAGTTCTGATGGGATGCGGTGCATTAGTGCTGGTATGATCACACCCGACAATGAGTGGGGTGTTTATTCTTATATCTCTCGAGAACGTGTAGAGCAGGCGGCGATAGACAACACGAGGCACTGCTCTCGCCCAATCAGAACCATGAAGTTAAGCGTTCTGGCGCGATGGCAGAGCTAGGATGGGTGAACTCCCTGGGAAGTCCTCGTGTCGTGATCGTTTACGTAAATTATGGATAAAACAGTTGAAATAATTGTTTTTAATGAGTTAACCATCTCCGGCGTAATCTACGTCATACCCTTCCACACATAACCGGCTCATGACAACAAAAATCGTTAAATGTTCCCAGGAAATAGAAAAAAAATTAAGAAGGAGAAAATAGCGAATGTAAAGCTATTATTTTGCCTGGGATACGATTAAATAGAACCGGAATCCAATTTCGAACTTCCTAAGCGGATTTCTCGAGGAAACGGAAGCTTAACAGAAGCGGAAAATCGCAAATTAGACGGTCTTAGAGAAGAAAGTCGGCTAAAATCTCGCCAGCTCATTGCGGATTAATGAGTCTCGTTTGTTTGCCCGTTTACAATCAAATTAGGCTACAATTTTGTCCAAATCCGGCAGTGCCCGAGCTACGTTGATTTCACATGTCTTATCTGGTCCCGATCGAGATTCAGATGATTTGATATGAAAATCGTCTGTCAACAAGTAATCAAATATAGAAAAACACGAAAAGGGGTGCAACACGAGGACTTCCCAGGGGGTCACCCATCTTAGTAGCTGCTCTCTCCCAATCACGCTTAACTTCGTAGTTCTGATGGGATCCGGTGCATTAGTGCTGGTATGATCGCACCCGACATTGAGTGGGATGTTTATTCTTATATTTCTCGCGTACATGTGGAGCTGGCGGCGATGGACAACACACGGCACTGCTCTCGCCCAATCAGAACCATGAAGTTAAGCGTTCTGGCGCGATGGCAGAGCTAGGATGGTTGACCTCCCTGGGAAGTCCTCGTGTCGCGATCGTTTACGTAAATTATGGATAAAATAGTCGAAATAAATCTTTTTAATGAGTTAACCGTCTCCGGAGTAATCTACGTCATACCCTTCCGCACAGAACCGGCTCACTACAACAAAAATCGCTAAATGTTCCCAGAAAATAGAAAAAAAAATAAGAAGAAAAAAATAGCGAATATAAAGCTATTATTATGCCTGGGATACGATAAAATGGAACCGGAATCGAATTTCAGACTTCCTAATCGGATTTTTCGATGAAACGAAATCTTAAAAGAAGCGGAAAATCGTAAATTAGAGGGTCTTAGAGAAGGAATTAGGCTAAAATCTCGCCAGCTCATTGCGGAGTAATGAGTCTCGTTCGTTTGCCTGTTTACAATCAAATTAGGCTACAATTATGTCCAAATTCGGTAGTGCCCGAGCTCTGTTGATTTCACATGTCTTATCTGGTCCCGATCGAGATTCTGATGATTTGAGCCGAAAATCGTCTGTCAACAAGTAGTCAAAAATAGAAAATCACGAAAAGGGCACACGACATTGAGTGGGATGTTTATTCTTATATCCCTCGAGTACGTGTAGAGCGGGCGGCAAGACAACACGTGGCACAACACTCGTCCAACCAAAACCATGAAGTTAAGCGTTCTCGCGCGATGGCAGAGCTAGTTTGGGTGACCTCCTTGGGAAGTCCTCGTGTAGCGACCGTTTACGTGAATTATGGATAAAACAGTCGAAATAATTGTTTTTAATGAGTTAACCGTCTCCGAAGTAATCTACGTCATACTCTTCCGCACAGAACCGGCTCACGACAACAAAAATCGCTAAAAGTTCCCAGAAAATATAAAATAAAATAAGAAGAAGAAAATAGAGAATGTAAAGCTATTATTATGCCTGGATACGAAAAAATTGAACCGGGATCGGATTTCTCTAGGAAACGGAAGCTTAACAGAAGCGGAAAATCGCAAATTAGAGGGTCTTAGAGAAGAAATTCGACTAAAATCTCGCCAGCTCATTGGGGAGTAACGAGTCTCTTTCGTTTGCCCGTTTACAATCAAATTAGGCTACAATTTTGTCCAAATCCGGCAGTGCCCGAGCTACGTTGATTTCACATGCCTTATCTTGTCCCGATCGAGATTCAGATGATTTGAGCCTAAAATCGCTTTTCAACAAATAATCAAAAATAAAAAAACACGAAAAGGGGTGCAACACGAGGACTTCCCTGGGGGTCACCCATCATAGTACTGCTCTCGCCCAAGCACGCTTAACTTCATAGTTCTGATGAGATCCGGTGCATTAGTTCTCGTATAATCGCACCCGACATTGAGTGGGATGTTTATTCTTATATCCCTCGAGTACGTGTGGAGGGGGCGGCGATTGACAACATGCGGCACTGCTCTCGCCCAATCAGAGCCATGAGGTTAAGCGTTCTGGCTCTATGGCAGAGCTAGGATGGGTGATCTCCCTGTGAAGTTCTCTTATCGCGACCGTTTACGTAAATTATAGCTAAAACAGTCGAAATAATTGTTTTTAATGAGTTAACTGTCTCCGGAGTAATCTGCGTCATACCCTTCCGCACATAACCGGCTCACGACAACAAAAATCGCTAAATGTTCCAAGAAAATAAAATAAAATAAGAAGAAGAAAATAGCGAATGTAAAGTTATTATTATGCCTGGGATACGATAAAATTGAACCGAGATCGAATTTCGTACTTCCTAAACGGATTTCTCGAGGAAACGGAAGCATAATAGAAGCGGAAAATTGCAAATCAGAGGGTCTTAGAGAAGGAATTCGGCTAAAATCTCGCCAGCTCATTGCGGAGTAGCAAGTCTCGTTCCTTTGCCCGTTTACAATCAAATTAGGCTACAATTTTGTCCAAATCCGGCAGTACCCGAGCTACATTGATTTCACATGTCTTATCTGGTTTCCATCGAGATTCAGATGATTTGAGCCGAAAATCGTCTGTCAACAAGTAATCAAAATGGAAAAACAGGAAAAGGGGTGCAACATGAGGACTTCCAGGGGGTCACCCATCCTAGTACTGCTCTCGCCCAAGCACGGTTAACTTCGTAGTTCTGATGGGATCCGGTGTATTAGTGCTGGTATGATCGCACCCGACATTGAGTGGAATGCTTATTCTTATATCCCTCGAGTACGTGTGGAGCGGGCGACGATGGACATTGAGTGGGATGCTTATTCTTATATCTCTGGAGTAATCTACGTCATACCCTTCCGCGCAGAACCGGCTCACGAATAAAAAAATCTCTAAATTTTCCCAGAAAATAGAAAAAAAAATAAGAAGTAGAAAATAGCGAATGTAAAGCTAATATTATGCCTGGGATACGATAAAATGGAACCGAAATCTAATTTCGAACTTCCTAAACGGATTTCTCGAGGAAACGGAAGCATAATAGAAGCGGAAAATCGCAAATCAGAGGGTTTTAGAGAAGGAATTCAGCTAAAATCTCGCCAGCTCATTGCGGAGTAATTTGTCTCGTTCGTTTGCCCGTTTACAATCAAATTAGGCTACAATTTTGTCCAAATCAGGCAGTGCTCGAGCTACGTTGATTTCACATGTCTTATCTGGTCCCGATCGAGATTCAGATGATTTTAGCCAAAAATCGTCTGTCAACAAGTAATCAAAAATTGAAAAACACGAAAAGGGGTGCAACACGAGGACTTCCCAGGGGTCACCCATCCTAGTACTGCTCTCGTCCAAGCACGCTTTACTTCGGAGTTCTGATCGGATCCGGTGCATTAGTGCTGGTATGATCGCACCCTACATTGAGTTGGATTTTTATTCTTATATCCCTTGAGTACGTGTGGAGCGGGCGGCGATGGACAACACGCGGAAGTGCTCTCGCCCAAATGGAACCATGAAGTTAAACGTTCTGGAGCGATGGCCGAGCTAGGATGGGTGACCTCCTTGGGAAGTCCTCGTGTCGCGACCATTTAAGTAAATTATGGATAAAACAGTCGAAATAATTCTTTTTAATGAGTTAACCGTCTCCGGAGTAATCTGCGTCATACCCCTCGCACAGAACCGGCTCACGACAACAAAAATCGCTAATTGTTCCCAGAAATTAGAAAAAAATAAGAAGAAGAAAATAGCGAATGTAAAGCTATTATTATGCATGGGATACGATAAAATGGAACCAGAATCGAATTTCGGACTTCCTAAACGGATTTCTCGAGGAAACGGAAGCTTAACAGAAGCGAAAAATTGTAAATTAGAGGGTCTTAGAGAATGAATTCGGCTAAAATCTCGCCAGCTCATTGCGGAGTAAGGAGTCTCGTTCGTTTGCCCGTTTACAATCAAATTAGGCTACAATTTTTTCCAAATTCGGCAGTGCCCGATTACGTTGATTTCACATGTCTTATCTGGTCCCGATCGAGATTCAGAGGATTTGAGCCGAAAATCGTTTGTCAACAAGTAATAAAAAAAAGAAAAACACGAAAACGGGTGCAACACGAGGAGTTCCTAGGGGGTCACCCATCCTAGTACTGCTCTCGCCAAGCACGCTTTACTTCGGAATTCTGATGGGATCCGTTGCATTAGTGCTGGTATGATCGCACCCAACATTGAGTGGGATGTTTATTCTTATATCCCTCGAGTACGTGTCGAGCGGGCGACGATGGACAACACGCGGCACTGCTCTCGCCCAATCAAAACCATGAAGTTAAGCATTCTGGCGCGATGGCAGAGCTAGGATGGGTGACCTCCCTGGGAAGTTCTTGTGTCGCGACCGTTTACGTAAATTTTGGCTAAAACCGTAGAAATAATTGTTTTTAATGAGTTAACAATCTCCGGAGTAATCTGGGTCATACCCTTCCGCACAGAACCGGCTCACAACAACAAAAATCGCTAAATGTTCCCGGAAAATAGAAAAATAATTAAGAAGAATAAAATAGCAAATGTAAAGCTATTATTATTCCTTTGATACAATAAAATGGAACCGGAATCGAATTTCGGACTTCCTAAGCGAATTTCTCGATGAAACGGAAGCTTAAAAGAAGCGGAAAATCGCAAATTAAAGGGTCTTAGAGAAGGAATTCGGCTAAAATCTCGCCAGCTCATTGCGGAGTAATTAGTCTCGTTCGTTTGCCCGTTTACAATCAAATTAGGCTACAATTTTGTCCAAATCCGGCAGTGCCCGAGCTATGTTGATTTCACATGTCTTATCTGGTCCCGATCGAGATTCAAATGATTTGAGCCGAAAATCGTATGTCAACAAGTAATAAAAAATAGAAAAACACGAAAAGGGGTGCAACACGAGTACTTCGCAGGGGGTCACCCATCCTCTTACTGCTCTCGCCCAAGCACACTTTACTTCGGTGTTCTGATGGGATCCGGAGCATTAGTGCTGGTATGATTGCACCCGACATTGAGTGGGATGTTTATTCTTATATCCCTCGAGTACGTGTGGAGCAGGCGGCGATGGACATCATGCGGCATTGCTCTCGCCCAATCCGAACCATGAAGTTAAGCGTTCTGGCGCGATGGCAGAGCTAGGATGGGTGACCTCCGTGGGAAGTCCTCGTGTCGCGACCGTTTACGTAAATTATGGCTAAACAGTTGAAATAATTGTTTTTAATGAGTTAACCATCACCGGAATAATCTGCGTCATACCCTTCCGCACAGAACCGGCTCACGACAACAAAAATCATTAAATGTTCCCAGAAAATAGAAAAAAAATAAGAATAAGAAAATAGCGAATGTAAATCTATTATTATGCCTGGGATACGATAAAATGAAACCGGAAATGAATTTTGGACTATGTAAGCGGATTTTTCGAGGAAACGGAAGCTTAACAGAAGCGGAAAATCCCAAATTAGAGGGTCTTAGAGAAGGAATTCGGCTAAAATCTCGCCAGCTCATTGCGGAATAATGAGTCTCGTTCGTTTGCCTGTTTACAATCTAATTAGGCTACAATTTTGTCCAAATCCGACAGTGCCCGAGCTACATTGATTTCACATGTCTTATCTGTTCACGATCGAGATTCAGATGATTTGATCCCAAAATCGTCTGTCATCAAGTAATCAGAAATAGAAAAACATGAAAAGGGGTGCAACACGAGGACTTTCCAGGGGGTGACCCATCCTAGTTCTGCTCTCGCCCGAGCACGCTTAACTTCGGAGTTCTGATGAGATCCGGTGCATTATTGCTGGTATGATCGCACCCGACATTGAGTCGGATGTTTATTCATATATCCCTCGCGTATGTGTGGAGCGGACGGCGATGGACAACACGCGGCACTGCTCTCGCCCAATCAGAATCATGAAGTTAAGCGTTCTGGCGCGATGGCAGAGCTAAGTTGGGTGACCTCCCTGGGAGGTCTTCGTGTCGCGATTGTTTAAGTAAATTATGGATGAAACAGTCGATATAATTGTTTTTAATGAGTTAACCGTCTCCGGAGTAATCTGCGTCATACCCTTCCGCACAAAACCGGTTCACGACAACAAAAATCGCTAAATGTTCCCAGAAAATAGGAAAAAAATAAGAAGAAGAAAATAGCGAATGTAAAGCTATTATTATGCCTGGAATACGATAAAATGGAACCGAAATCGAATTTCGAACTTCCTAAGAGGATTTCTCGAGGAAACGGAAGCTTAACAGAAGCGGAAAATCGCAAATTAGAGGGTCTTAGAGAAGGAATTCAACTAAAATCTCGTCAGCTCATTGCAGAGTAATGAATCTCGTTCGTTTGCAAGTTTACAATCAAATTAGGCTGCAATTTTTTCCAAATCTGGCAGTGCCCGAGCTACGTTGATTTCACATGTCTTCTCTGGTTCTGATCGAGAGTCAGATGATTTGAGCCGAAAAAAGTCTCTCAACAAGTAATCAAAAATAGAAAAACACGAAAAGGGGTGCAAACGAGGACTTCGCAGGGGGTCACCCATCCTAGTACTGCTCTCGCCCAAGCACGCTTAACTTCGGAGTTCTGATTGGATCCGGTGAATTAGTGCTGGTATGATCGCAACCCACATTGAGTGGGATGTTTATTCTTATATCCCTCGCGTACGTGTGGAGCGGGCGGCGACGGACAACACGCGGCACTGCTCTCGCCCAATCAGAACCATGAAGTTAAGCGTTCTGGCGCGATGGCAGAGCTAGGATGGGTGACATCCCTAGGAAGTCCTCGTGTCGCGACCGTTTTCGTAAATTATGGATAAAACAGTCGAAATAATTGTTTTTAACAAGTTAATCGTTTCCGGAGTAATCGGCGTCATACCCTTCCGCACAGAACCGGCTCACGACAACAAAAATCGTTAAATGTTCTCAGAAAATAGGAAAAAAATAAGAATAAGAAAATAGCGAATGTAAATCTTTTATTATGCCTGGGATACGATAAAGTGGAACCTAAATCGAGTTTCGGACTTTCTAAGCAGATTTCTCGAGGAAACGGAAGCTTTATAGAAGCGGAAAATAACAAATTAGAGGGTCTTAGAGAAGGAATTTGGCTAAAATCTCGAAAGCTCATTGCGGAGTAATGAGTTTCGTTCGTTTGCCCGTTTACAATCTAATTAGGCTACAATTTTGTACAAATTCGGCAGTGCCCGAGCTACATTGATTTCACATGTCTTATCTGGTCACGATCGAGATTCAGATGATTTGATCCCAAAATCGTCTGTCATCAAGTAATCAGAAATAGAAAAACATGAAAAGGGGCTTCGGAGTTCTGACGAGATCCGGTGCATTAGTGCTGGTATGATTGCACACGACATTGAGTGGGATGTTTATTCTTATATCCTTCGAGTATGTGTGGAGCGGGCGACGATGGACAACACGCGGCACTGCTCTCGCCCCATAAGAATCATGAAGTTAAGCGTTCTGGCGCGATGGCAGAGCTAGGATGGGTGACTTCCCTGGGAGGTCTTCGTGTCGCGATCGTTTACGTAAATTATGGATAAAACAGTCGACATAATTGTTTTTAATGAGTTAACCGTCTCCGGAGTAATCTGCGTCATACCCTTCCGAACAAAACCGGTTCGCGACAACAAAAATCGCTAAATGTTCCCACAAAATAGGAAAAAAATAAGAAGAAGAAAATAGCGAATGTAGATCTATTATTATGTCTGGGATACGATAAAATGGAACCGAAATCGAATTTCGAACTTCCTAAGAGGATTTCTCGAGGAAACGGAAGCTTAACAGAAGTGGAAAATCGCAAATTAGAGGGTCTTAGAGAAGGAATTCGACTAAAATCTCGTCAGCTCATTGCAGAGTAATGAATCTCCTTCGTTTGCTAGTTTACAATCAAATTAGGCTGCAATTTTTTCCGAATCCTGCAGTGCCCGAGCTACGTTGATTTCTCATGTCTTATCTGGTCCCGATCGAGATTCAGATGATTTGAGCCGAAAATCGTCTGTCAACAAGTAATCAAAATAGAAAAACACGAAAAGAGGTGCAACACAAGGACTTCCCAGAGGGTCACCCATCCTAGTACTGCTCTCGCCCAAGCACGCTTAATTTCGGAGTTATGATGGGATCCGATTCATTAGTGCTGGTATGATCGCACCCAACATTGAGTGGGATGTTTATTCTTATATCCCTCGCGTACGTGTGGGGCGGGCGGCGATGGACAACACCCGGCACTGCTCTCGCCCAATCAGAACCATGAAGTTAAGCGTTCTGGCGCGATGGCAGAGCTAGGAAGGGTGACCTCCCTGGGAAGCCCTTGCGTCGCGACCGTTTACGTAAATTATGGATAAAACAGTTGAAATAATTGTCTTTAACGAGTTAACCGTTTCCGGAGTAATCGGCGTCATACCCTTCCGCACAGAACCGGCTCACGACAACCAAAATCGTTAAATGTTCCCAGAAAATAGGAAAAAAATAAAAAGAAGAAAATAGCGAATGTAAAGCTTTTATTATGCCTGGGATACGATAAAGTGGAACCTAAATCGAGTTTCGGACTTTCTAAGCAGATTTCTCGAGGAAACGGAAGCTTAATAGAAGCGGAAAATCGCAAGTTAGAGGGTCTTAGAAAAGGAATTTGGCTAAAATCTCGCAAGCTCATTGCGGAGAAATGAGTCTCGTTCGTTTGCCCGTTTACAATCTAATTAGGCTACAATTTTGTCCAAATCCGGCAGTGCCCGAGCTACGTTGATTTCACATGTCTTATCCGGTCACGATCGAGATTCAGATGATTTGAGCCAAAAATCTTCTGTCAACAAGTATTCAAAAATAGAAAAACACGAAAAGGGGTGCAACACGATGACTTCCCAGGGGGTCACACATCCTAGTACTGCTCTCTCCCAAGCACGCTCAACTTCGGAGTTCTGATGGGATCCACTGCATTAGTGCTGGTATGATCGCACCCGACATTGAGTGGGATGTTTATTCTTATATCCTTCGAGTATGTGTGGAGCGGGCGACGATGGACAACACGCGGCACTGCTCTCGTCTAATCAGAACCATGAAGTTAAGCGTTCTGGCGCGATGGCAGAGCTAGGATGGGTGACCTCCCTGGGAAGTCCTCGTGTAGCGATCGTTTACGTAAATTATGGATAAAACATTCTAAATAATTGTTTTTAATGAGTTAACCGTATCCGGAGTAATCTGGGTCATACCCTTCCGCACAGAACCGGCTCACGACAACAAAAATCGCTAAATGTCCCCAGAAAATAGGAAAAAAATAAGAAGAAGAAACTGGCGAATGTAAAGCTTTTATTATGCCTGGGATACGATAAAGTGGAACCGAAATCGATTTCGAACTTCCTAAGCGGATTTCTCGAGAAAACGAAAGCTTAACAGAAACGGAAAATCGTAAATTTGAGGGTCTTAGAGAAGGAATTTGGCTAAAATCTCGCAAGCTCATTACAAAGTAATGAGTTTCATTCGTTTGCCCTTTTACAATCTAATTTGGCTACAATTTTGTCCAAATCCGGCAGTGCCCGAGCTAGGCTGATTTCACATGTCTTATATGGTCACGATTGAGATTCAGATGATTTGAGCCAAAAATCGTCTGTCAACAAGTAATCAAAAATAGAAAAACACGAAAAGGGGTGCAACACGAAGACTTCTCAGGGGGTCACACATCCTAGTACTGCTCTCGCCGAAGCACGCTTAACTTCGGAGTTCTGATGGGATCCAGTGCATTAGTGCTAGTATGATCGCACCCGACATTAAGTGGGATGTTTATTCTTATATCCTTCGAGTATGTGTGGAGCGGGCGGCGATGGACAACACGCGGCACTGCTCTCGTCCAATCAGAACTATGAAGTTAAGCGTTTTGGCGCGATGGCAGAGCTAGGATGGGTGACCTCCCTAAGAAGTCCTCGTGTCGCGACCGTTTACACAAATTATGGATAAAACATTCGAAATAATTGTTTTTAATGAGTTAACCGTCTCCGGAGTAATCTGGGTCATATCCTTCCGCACAGAACCGGCTCACGACAACAAAAATCGATAAATGTTCCATAAAATAGGAAAAAAATAAGAAGAAGAAAATAGCGAATGCAAAGCTTTTATTATGCTTGGGGTACGATAAAGTGGAACCGAAATCGAATTTCGGACTTACTAAGCGGAGATCTCGAGGAAACAAAAGCTTAACAGAAGCGAAAAATCGCAAATTAGAAAGTCTTAGAGAAGGAATTCGGCTAAAATCTTGCCAGCTCATTGCGGAGTTATGAGTCTCGTTCGTTTGCCCATTTACAATCTAATTAGGCTACAATTTTGTCCAAATCCGGCAGTCCCAGAGCTACGTCTATTTCACGTGTCTTATTTGGTCGCGATCGAGATTCAGATGATTTGAGCCAAAAATCGTCTGTCAACAAGTAATCAAAATTAGAAAAACACAAAAAGAGTGCAACACGAAGACTTCCCAGGAGGTCACACATCCTAGTACTGCTCTCTCCCAAGCACGCTTAACTTCGGAGTTCTGATGGGATCCAGTGCATTTGTGCTGGTATGATTGCACCCGACATTGAGTGGGATGTTTATTCTTATATCCTTCGAGTATGTGTGGAGCGGGCGGCAAGGGACAACACGCGGCACTGCTCTCGTCCAATCAGAACCATGAAGTTAAGCGTTCTGGCGCGATGGCAGAGCTAAGATGGGTGACCTCCCTGGAAAGTCCTCGTGTCGCGACCGTTTAGGTAAATTATGGATAAAAAATTCGAAATAATTGTTTTTAATGAGTTAACCGTCTCCGAAGTAATCTGGTTCATACCCTTCCGCATAGAACTGGCTCACGACAACAAAAATCTCTAAATGTTCCCAGAAAATAGGAAAAAAGTAAGAAGAAGAAAATAGCGAATGTAAAGTTTTTATTATGCCTGGGATACGATAAAGTGGAACCGAAATCGAATTTCGAACTTCCTAAGCGGATTTCTCGAGGAAACGTAAGCTTAACAGAAGCGGAAAATATCAAATTAGAGGGTCTTAGAGAAGGAATTCGGCTAAAATCTCGCCAGCTCATTGCAGAGTAATGAGCCTCGTTCGTTTGCCCGTTTACAATCAAATTAGGCTACAATTTTGTCGAAATCCGGCAGTGCCCAAGCTACGTTGATTTCAAATGTCTTATATGGTCACGATTGAGATTCAGATGATTTGAGCCGAAAATAGTCTGTCAACAAGTAATCAAAAATAGAAAAATACGAAAAGGGGTGCAACACGAGGACTTCCCAGAGGGTCTCCCATCCTAGTACTGCTCTCGCCCAAGCATGCTTAACTTCGGAGTTCTTATGGGATCCGGTGCATTAGTGCTGGTATAATCGCACCGGACATTGAGTGGATGTTTATTCTTATATCCCAAGAGTACGTGTGGAGAAGGCGACGATGGACAACACGCGGCACTGCTCTCGCCCAATCAGAACCATGAAGTTAAGCGTTCTGGCGCAATGGCAGAGCTAGGATGGGTGACCTCCAAGGGAAGTCCTCGTGTCGCGAACGTTTACGTAAATTATGGATAAAACAGTCGAAATAATTATTTTTAATGAGTTAACCATCTCCGGAGTAATCTGCGTCATACCCTTCCGCACAGAACCGGCTCACGACAACAAAAATCGCTAAATGTTCCCAGAAAATAGGAAAAAAGTAGGAGGAAGAAAATAGCGAATGTAAAGCTATTATTATGCCTGGGATAAGATAAAATGGAACTGGAATCGAATTTCGGACTTCCTAAGTGGATTTCTCGAGAAAAGGGAAGCTTAACAGAAGCGGAAAATCGCAAATTAGAGGGTTTTAGAGAATGAATTCGGCTAAAATCTCGCCAGCTCATTACGGAGTAAGGAGTCTCGTTCGTTTGCCCGTTTACAATCAAATTAGGCTACAATTTTGTCCAAATCCGGCAGTGCCCGAGCTACGTTGATTTCACATGTCTTATCAGGTCCCAATCGAGATTCAGATGATTTGAGCCGAAAATCGTCTGTCAACAAGTAATCAAAAATAGAAAAACACGAAAAGGGGTGCAACACGAGGACTTCCCAGGGGGTCACCCATCCTAGTACTGCTCTCGCCCAAGCACGCTTAACTTCGGAGTTCTGATGGGATCCGGTGAATTAGTGCTGGTATGATCGCACCGGACATTGAGTGGATATTTATTCTTATCTCCCAAGAGTACATGTGCAGAAGGCGACGATGGACAACACACGGCACTGCTCTCGCCCAATCAGAACCATGAAGTTAAGTGTTCTGGCCCGATGGCAGAGCTAGGATGGGTAACCTCCCTGGGAAGTACTCGTGTCGCGATCGTTTACGTAAATTATGGATAAAACAGTCGACATAATTGTTTTTAATGAGTTAACCGTCTCCGGAGTAATCTACGTAATACCCTTCCGCACAGAACCGGCTCACGACAACGAAAATCGCTAAATGTTCCCAGAAAATACGAAAAAAATAAGAAGAAGAAAATAGCGAATTTAAAGCTTTTATTATGCCTGGGATACGATAAAGTGGAACCGAAATCGAATTTCGAACTTCCTAAGTGGATTTCTCGAGGAAACGGAAGCTTAACAGAGGCGGAAAATCGCAAATTAGAGGGTCATAGAGAAGGAATTTGGCTAAAATATCGCAAACTCATTACAGAGTAATGAGTTCCGCAATGAGTTTCGTTCGTTTACCCGTTTACAATCTAATTAGGCTACAATTTTTTCCAAATCCGGCAGTGCCCGAGCTACGTTGATTTCACATGTCTTATTTGGTCACGATCGAGATTAAGATGATTTGAGCCAAAAATCATCTATCAACAAGTATTCAAAAATAGAAAAACACGAAAAGGGGTGCAACACGAAGACTTCCCAGGGGGTCACACATCCTAGTACTGCTCTCGCCCAAGCACGCTTAACTTCGGAGTTCTGATGGGATCCAGTGCATTAGTGCTGGTATGATCGCGCCCGATATTGAGTGGGATGTTTATTCTTATATACTTCGAGTATGTGTGGAGCGGGCGGCGATGGACAACACGTGGCACTGCTCTCGTCCAATCAGAACCATGAAGTTAAGTGTTCTGGCGCGAAGGAAGAGCTAGGATGGGTGACCTCCATGGAAAGTCCTCGTGTCGCGACAGTTTACGTAAATTATGGATAAAACATTCGAAATAATTGTTTTTAATAAGTTAACCGTTTCCGGAGTAATCTACGTAATATCCTTCTACACAGAACCGGCTCACGACAACAAAAATCGCTAAATGTTGCCAGAAAATAGGAGAAAAATAAGAAGAAGAAAATAGCGAATGTAAAGCTTTTATAATGCCTGGGATACGATAAAGTGGAACCGAAATCGAATTTCTAACTTCCTAAGCGGATTTCTCGAGAAAACGGAAGCTTAACAGAAGCGGAAAATTGCAAATTAGAGGGTCTTAGAGAAGGAATTCGGCTAAAATCTCGCTAGCTCATTGCGGAGTAATGAGTCTCGTTCGTTTGCCCGTTTACAATTTTGTACAAATCCGGCAGTGCCCGAGCTACGTTGATTTCACATGTCTTATCAGGTCCCGATCGAGATTCAGATGATTTGAGCCGAAAATCGTCTGTCAACAAGTAATCAAAAATAGAAAAACACGAAAAGGGGTGCAACACGAGGACTTCCCAGGGGGTCACCCATCCTAGTACTGCTCAAAACTAAGCACGCTTAACTTAGGAGTTCTAATGGGATCCGGTGAATTAGTGCTGGTGTGATCGCACCGGACATTGAGGGGATGTTTATTTTTATATCCCAAGAGTACGTGTAGAGAAGACGCTGATTGACAACACGCGGCACTGCTCTCGCCCATTCAGAACCATGAAGTTAAGCGTTATGGCGCAATGGCAGAGCTAGGATGGGTGACCTCCATGGGAAGTCCTCGTGTCGCGATCGTTTACGTAAATTATGGATAAAACAGTCGAAATAATTATTTTTAATGAGTTAACCATCTCCAAAGTAATCTGCGTCATACCCTTCCGCACAGAGCCGGCTCACGACAACAAAAATCGCTAAGTATTCCCAGAAAATATAAAAAAATAAGAAGAACAAAATAGCGAATGTAAAGCTATTATTATGCCTGGGATAAGATAAAATGGAACCGGAATCGAATTACGGACTTCCTAAGCGGATTTATCGAGGAAAGGGAAGCTTAACAGAAGCTGAAAATCGCAAATTAGAGGGTTTTAGAGAAGAAATTCGGCTAAAATCTCGCCAGCTCATTGCGAAGTAATGAGTCTCGTTCGTTTGCCCGTTTACAATCAAATTAGGCTACAATTTTGTCCAAATCCGGCAGTGCCCGAGCTACGTTTATTTCACATGTCTTATCAGGTCCCGATCGAGATTCAGATGATTTGATCCGAAAATCGTCTGTCAACAAGTAATTAAAAATAGAAAAACAAGAAAAGGGGTGCAACACGAGGACTTCCCAGGGGGTCACCCATCCTAGTACTGCTATCGCCCAAGGCATGCTTAACTACGGAATTCTGATGGGATCCGGTGAATTAGTGCTGGTATGATCGCACCGGACATTGAGTGGATGTTTATTCTTATATCCCAAGAGTACGTGTGGAGAAGGCGACGATGGACAACACGCGGCACTGCTCTCGCCCAATCAGAACCATGAAGTTAAGCGTTCTGGCGCAATGGCAGAGCTAGGATGGGTGACCTCCATGGGAAGTCCTCGTGTCGCGATCGTTTACGTAAATTATGGATAAAACAGTCAAAATAATTATTTTTAATGAGTTAACCATCTCCGGAGTAAACTGCGTCATACCCTTCCGCACAGAACCGACTCACGACAACAAAAATCGCTAAATGTTCCCAAAAAATAGGAAAAAATAGGAGGAAGAAAATAGCGAATGTAAAGCTTTTATTATGCCTGGGATACGATAAAGTGGAACCGAAATCGAATTTCGAACTTTCTAAGCGGATTTCTCGAGGAAACGGAAGCTTAACAGAAGCGGAAAATCACAAATTAGTGGGTCTTAGAGAAGGAATTCGGCTAAAATCTCGCCAGCTCATTGCGGAGTAATGAGTCTCATTCGTTTGCCCGTTTACAATCAAATTAGGCTACAATTTTGTCTAAATCCGGCAGTGCCCGAGCTACGTCGATTTCACATGTCTTATCTGGTCCCGATCGAGATTCAGATGATTTGAGCCGAAAATCGTCTGTCAACAAGTAATCAAAAATAGAAAAACACGAAAAGGGGTGCAACACGAGGACTTCGCAGGGGGTCACCCAACCTAGTACTGCTCTCGCCCAAGCAAGCTTAACTTCGGAGTTCTGATGGGATCCGTTGAATTAGTGCTGGTATGATCGCACCGGACATTGAATGGATGTTTATTCTTATATCCCAAGAGTACGTGTGGAGAAGGCGACGATGGACAACACGCGCCACTTCTCTCGCCCAATCAGAACCATGAAGTTAAGCGTTCTGGCGCGATGGCAGAGCGAGGATGGGTAACCTCCCTGGGAAGTACTCGTGTCGCGACCGTTTACGTAAATTATGGATAAAGCAGTCGAAATAATTGTTTTTAATGAGTTAACCGTCTCCGGAGTAATCTACGTAATACCCACCCTTCTGCACAGAACCGGATCACGATTACAAAAATCGCTAAGTATTCCAAGAAAATAGAAAAAAAATAAGAAGAAAAAAATAGCGAATGTAAAGCTATTATTATGCCTGGGATAAGATAAAATGGAACCGGAATCGAATTTCAGACTTCCTAAGCGGATTTCTCGAGGAAACGGAAGCTTAACAAAAGCGAAAAATCGCAAATTAGAGGGTTTTAGAGAAAAAATTCGGCTAAAATCTCGCCAGCTAATTGCGGAGTAATGAGACTCGTTCGTTTACCCGTTTACAATCAAATTAGGCTTCAATTTTCTCCAAATCCGGCAGTGCCCGAGCTACGTTGATTTCACATGTCTTATCTGTTCCCGATCGAGATTCAGATGATTTGAGCCGAAAATCGTCCGTCAACAAGTAATCAAAAATAGAAAAACACGAAAAGGGGTGCAACACGAGGACTTCCCAGGGGGTCACCAATCCTAGTACTGCTCTCGCCCAAGCACGCTTAACTTCGGAGTTATGATGGGATCCGGTGCATTAGTGCTGGTAGGATCGCACCCGATATTGAGTCGGATGTTTATTCTTATATCCTTCGAGTATGTGTTGAGTGGGCGGCGATGGACAACACGCGGGACTGCTCTCGTCCAATCCGAACCATGAAGTTAAGCGTTCTGGCGCGATGGCAGAGCTAGGATGGGTGACCTCCCTTGGAAGTCCTCGTGTCGTGACCGTTTACGTAAATTATGGATAAAACTGTCGACATAATTGTTTTTAATGAGTTAACCGTCTCCGGAGTAATCTGGGTCATACCCTTCCGCACAGAACCGGCTCACGACAACAAAAATCGCTAAATATTCCCAGAAAATAGAAAAAAAATAAGAAGAAAAAAATGGCAAATGTAAAGCTATTATTATGCCTGGGATAAGATAAAATGGAACCGGAATCGAATTTCGGACTTCCTAAGCGGATTTCTCGAGGAAACGGAAGCTTAATAGAAGCGGAAAATCGCAAATTCGAGGGTTTTAGAGAAGAAATTCGGCTAAAAGCTCGCCAGCTATTATTATGCATGGGATAAGATAAAATGGAACCGGAAACGAATTTCGGACTTCCTAAACGGATTTCTCGAGGTAACGGAAGCTTAACAGAAGCGGAAAATCGTAAATTTGAGGGTCTTAGAGAAGAAGATCGGCTAAAATCTCGCCAGCACATTGCGGAGTAATGAATCTCGTTCGTTTACCCATTTACAATCAAATTAGGCTACAATTTTGTTCAAATCCGGCAGTGCCCGAGCTACGTCGATTTCACATGTCTTATCTGATCCCGATCGATATTCAGATGATTTGAACCAAAAATCGTCTGTCAACAAGTAATCAAAAATAGAAAAACACGAAAAGGGGCGCAACACGAGGACTTCCCAGGGGGTCACTCATCCTAGAACTGCTCTCGCCGAAGCATGCTCAACTTCGGAGTTCTGATGGGATCTGGTGCATTAGTGCTGGTATGATCGCAACCGACATTGAGTGGATGTTTATTCTTATATCCCTCGAGTACGTGTGGAGCGGGCGGCGATGGACAACACGCGGCACTGCTCTCGCCCAATAAGAACCATGAAGTTAAGCTTTCTGGCGCGATGGCAGAATTAGGATGGGTGAAATCCATGGGAAGTCCTCGCCTCGCGACCGTTTACGTAAATTATGGCTAAAATAGTCGAAATAATTGTTTTTAATGAGTTAACCGTCTCCAGAGTAATCTGCATCATACCCTTATGCACAGAACCGGCTCACGACAACAAAAATCGCTAAATGTTCCATGAAAATAGAAAAAAAAATAAGAATAAAAAAATTGGGAATGTAAAGCTATTATTATGTCTGGGATACGATAACCTCCCTGGGAAGTACTCGTGTCGCGACCGTTTACGTAAATTATGGATAAAGCAGTCGAAATAATTGTTTTAAATGAGTTAACCGTCTCCGGAGTAATCTACGTAATACCCACCCTTCTGCACAGAACCGGATCACGATCACAAAAATCGCTAAGTATTCCAAGAAAATAGAAAAAAAATAAGAAGAAAAAAATGGCGAATGTAAAGCTATTATTATGCCTGGGATAAGATAAAATGGAACCGGAATCGAATTTCGGACTTCCTAAGCGGATTTCTCGAGAAAACGGAAGCTTAACAGAATCGGAAAATCGCAAATTAGAGGGTTTTAGAGAAGGAATTCGGCAAAAATCTCGGCAGCTCATTGCGAAGAATGAGTCTCGTTCGTTTGCCCGTTTACAATCAAATTAGGCTACAATTTTGTCCAAATACGGCAGTGCCCGAGCTACGTTGATTTCACGTCTTATCTGGTCTCGGTCGAGATTCAGAGGATTTGAGCCGAAAATCGTCTGTCAACAAGTATTCCAAAATAGAAAAACACGAAAAAGGGTACAACACGAGGACTTCCTAGGGGGTCACCCATCCTAGTACTGCTCTCTCCCAAGCACGCTTAACTTCGGAGTTCTGGTGGAATCCGGTGCATTATTGCTGGTATGATCGCACCCGACATTTAGTGGGATGTTTATTCTTATATCCTAGAGTACGTGCTGAGCGGGCGGCGATAGACAACATGCGGCACTGCTCTCGCCCAATCAGAACCATGAAGTTATGCGTTTTGGCGCGATGGTGGAGCTAGGATGGGTGACCTCCCTGGGAAGTCCTCGTGTCGCGACCGTTTACGTAAATTATGGATAAAACAGTCGAAATAATTGTTTTTAATGAGTTAACCGTCTCCTGAGTATTCTACGTAATACGCTTCCGCACAGAACCGGCTCACGACAACAAAAATCGCTAAATGTTCCTAGTAAATAGAAAAAAAATAAGAAGAAGAAAATTGCGAATGTAAAGCTATTATTATGCCTGGGATACGATAAAATGGAACCGGAATCGAATTTCGGACTTCCTAAGCGGATTTCTCGAGGAAACGAAAGCTTAACAGAAGCGGAAAATTGCAAATTAGAGTGTCTTAGAGAAAGAATTCGGCTAAAATCTCTCCAGCTCATTGCGGATTAATGAGTTTTGTTCGTTTGCCCGTTTACAATCAAATTAGGCTACAATTTTGTCCAAATCCGGCAGCGCCCGAGCTACGTTGATTTCACGTCCTATCTGGTACCGATCGAGATTCAGATGATTTGAGCCGAAAATCATATGTCAATAAGTAATCAAAAATAAAAAAACACGAAAAAGGATGCAACACGAGGACTTCCCAGGGGGGTAACCGGTGCATTAGTGCTAGTATGATCGCAACCGACATTGAGTTGGTAGTTTATTCTTATATCCCTCGAGTACGTGTGGAGCGGGCGACGATGGACAACACGCGGCACTGCTCTCGTCAAATCACAACCATGAAGTTAAGCGTTCTGGCGCGATGGCAGAGCTAAGATGGGTGACCTCCCTGGGAAGTCCTCGTGTCGCGACCGTTTACGTTTATTATGGCTAAAACAGTCGAAATAATTGTTTTTAATGAGTTAACCGTCTCTGTAGTAATCTGCGTCATACCCTTCTGCACAGCACCGGCTCACGAGAACAAAAATCGCTAAATGTTCCCAGAAAATAGAAAAAAATAAGAAGAAGAAAGCGAATGTAAAGTTATTATTATG
This sequence comes from Primulina tabacum, assembly GCF_025594145.1. Taxonomy (NCBI): domain Eukaryota; kingdom Viridiplantae; phylum Streptophyta; class Magnoliopsida; order Lamiales; family Gesneriaceae; genus Primulina; species Primulina tabacum. The sequence goes on along the minus strand of NC_134559.1, from coordinate 30,354,457 downwards.
CCTGAGATACGATAAAATGGAACCGGAATAGATATTCGGACTTCCTAAGCAGATTTCCCGAGGAAACGGAAGCTTAACAGAAGCAAAAAATCGCAAATTAGAGGGTCTTAGAGAAGAAATTCGGCTAAGACCGTTTACAACCAAATTAGGCTACGATTTTGTCTTGTCCAAATTCAACAGTGCCCGAGTTACGTTGATTGCACGTCTTATTTGGTCTCGATCAAGATTCAGAAGATTTGAGCAGAAAATCGTCTTTCAACAAGTAATCAAAAATAGAAAAACACGGAAAGGGGTGCAACACGAGGACTTCCCAGGGGGTCACCCATCCTAGTACTGCCTCTCGCCCAAGCACGCTTAACTTCGGAGTTCTGATGGGATCCGGTGCTTTAGTGCTTGAATGATCGCACCAGACATTGAGGAGGATGTTTATTCTCATATCCCTCGAGTACGTGTGGAGCGGGCGGCGATGGACAACACGCTGCACTGCTCTCGCCCAATCAGAACCATGAAGTTAAGCGTTCTGGCGCGATGGCAGAACGAGGATGGGTGACGTCCCTGGGAAGTCCTCGTGCCGTGACCTTTAAAGTAAATTATGGCTAAAACAGTCGAAATAATTGTTTTTAATGAGTTAACCGTCTCCGGTGTAATCTGCGTCATACCCTTCCGCATAGCACCGGCTCACGACAACAAAAATCGCTAAATGTTCCCAGAAAATAGAAAAAAATAAGAAGAAGTAAATAGGGAATGTAAAGCTATTGTTATGCCTGAGATACGATAAAATGGAACTGGAATTGAATTTCGGACTTCCTAAGTGGATTTCTCGAGGAAACGGAAGCTTAACAGAAGCGAAAAATCGCAAATTAGAGTGTCTTAGAGAAGGAATTCGGCTAAAATCTCGTCAGCTCATTGCGGAGTAATGAGTCTCGTTCGTTTGCCCGTTTACAATCAAATTAGCCTACAATTTTGTCCAAATCCGGCAGTGCCCGAGCTGCGTTGATTTCACATGTCTTCTCTAGTCCTTTTCGAGAGTCAGATGATTTGTGCCTAAAATCGTCTGTCAACAAGTAATCAAAAATAGAAAAACACGAAAAGGGATGCAACACGAGTACTTCCCAGGGGGTCATCCATCAAAGTACTGCTCTCGCCCAAGCACGCTTAACTTCGGAGTTCTTATGGGATCCGGTGTATAAGTGCTAGTATGATCGCACCCGAAATTGAGTGGGATGTTTATTCTTATATCCCTCGAGTACGTGTAGAGCGGGCGGCGATGGACAACACGCGGCACTTTTCTCGCCCAATCAGAACAATGAAGTTAAGCGTTCTGGCGCGATAACAGAGCTAGGATGGGTGACCTCCCTGGAAAGTCCTCGTGTCGCGACCGTTTACGTAAATAATGGCTAAAACAGTTGAAATAATTGTTTTTAATGAGTTAACCGTTTCCGGAGTAATCTGCGTCATACTCTTCCGCACAGAAACGGCTCACGACAACAAAAATCGCTAAATGTTCCCAGAAAATAGAAAAAAATAAGAATAAGAAAATAGCGAATGTAAAGATATTATTATGTCTGTGATACGATAAAATGAAACCGGAATCGAATTTCGGCCTTACTAAGCGGATTTTTCGAGGAAACGGAAGCTTAACAGAAACGGAAAATCGCAAATTAGAGGGTCTTAGAGACGGAATTCGGCTAAAATCTCGCCAGCTCATTGCGGATTAATGTGTCTCGTTCGTTTGCCCGTTTGCAATCAAATTAGCCTACAATTTTGTCCAAATTCGGCAGTGCCCGAGCTACGTTGATTTCACATGTCTTCTCTGGACCTGATCGAGAGTTGGATGATTTGAGCCTAAAATCTTCTGTCAACAAGCAGTCAAAAATAGAAAAACACGAAAAGGGGTGCAACACGAGGACTTCCCAGGGAGTCACCCATCCAAGTACTGCTCTCGCCCAAGCACGGCTTAACTTCGGAGTTCTGATGGGATCCGGTGTATTATTGCTGGTATGATCGCACCCGACTTTGAGTGGGATGTTATTTCCTATATCCCTCTAGTACGTGTGGAGCGGGCGGCGATGGACAACACGCGGCACAGCTCTCGCCCAATCCGAACAATGAAGTTAAGCGTTCTGACGCGATGGAAGAGCTAGGATGGGTGACCTCCCAGGAAAGTCCTCGTGTCGCGACCGTTTACGTTAATTATGACTAAAACAGTCGAAATAATTGTTTTTAATGTGTTAACTGTCTCCGGAGTAATCTGCGTCATACCATTCCGCACAGAACCGGCTCACAACAACAAAAATCGTTAAATGTTTCCAGAAAATAGAAAAAAAATAAGAATAATAAAATAGCGAATGTAAAGCTATTATTATGCCTGGGATACGATAAAATGAAACCGAAACTGAATTTCGGACTTCCTAAGCGGATTTCTCGAGGAAACAGAAGCTTAACAGAAGCGGAAAATCGCAAATTAGAGGGTCTTAGAGAAGGAATTCGGCTAAAATATCTCCCGCTCATTGCGGATTAATGAGTCTCGTTCGTTTGCCAGTTTACAATCAAATTAGGCTACAATTTTGTCCAAATCCGGCAGTGCCCGAGATACGTTGATTTCACGTCTTATCTGGTCCCGATCGAGATTCAGATGATTTGAGCCGAAAATTGTCTTTCTACAAGTAATAAAAAATATAAAAACATGAAAAGGGATGCAACACGAGGACTTCCCAGGGAGTTCACCCATCCTATTACTGCTCTCTCCCAAGCACGCTTAACTTCGGAGTTCTGATGGGTTCCGGTGCGTTAGTGCAGGTATGATCGCACCCGACATTGAGTTTGATGTTTATTCTTATATCCCTCGAGTACATGTGGAGCGGGCGGGAATGGACAACATGCGGCACTGCTCTCGCCCAATCAGAACCATGAAGTTAAGCGTTCTGACGCGATGGCAGAGCTAGGATGGGTGACCTCCCTGGGAAGTCCACGTGTCGCGACCGTTTACGTAAATTATGGTTAAAACAGTAGAAATAATTGTTTTTAATGAGTTAACCGTCTCCGGAGTAATCTGCGTCATACCCTTCCGCACAGCACCGGCTCACGACAACAAAAATCGCTAAATGTTCCCAGAAAATAGAAAAAAATAAGAAGAAGAAAATAGCTAATTGAAAGCTATTATTATGCCTGGGATAAGATAAAATGGAACCGGAATCGAATTTTGGACTTTCTAAGCGGATTTCTCGAGGAAACGGAAGCTTAATAGAAGCGGAAAATCGCAAATTAGAGGGTCTTAGAGAAGGAATTTGGCTAAAATCTCTCCAGCTCATTGCGGATTAATGAGTCTCGTTCGTTTGCCCGTTTACAATCAAATTAGGCTACAATTTTGTCCAAATCCTGCAGTTCATGAGCTACGTTGATTTCACGTCTTATCTGGTCTCGATCGAGATTCTGATGATTTGAGCCAAAAATCGTCTGTCAACAAGTAATCAAAAATATAAAAACACGAAAAGGGATGCAACACGACAACTTCCCAAGGGTCACACATCCTAGTACTGCTCTCGCCCAAGCACGCTTAACTTCGGAGTTCTGATGGGATCCAGTGCATTAGTGCTGGTATGATCGCACCCGACATTGAGTGGGATGTTTATTCTTATATCCCTCGAGTACGTGTGGAGCGGGGGGCGATGGACAACAGTTGGCACTGCTCTCGCCCAATCAGAACCATGAAGTTAATCGTTATGGCGCGATGGCAGAGCTAGGATGGGTGACCTCCCTGGGAAGACCTCGTGTCGCGACCGTTTACGTAAATTATGGATAAAACAGTCGAAATAATTGTTTTTAATGAGTTAACCGTCTCCAGAGTAATCTACGTCATACCCTTCCGCACAGAACCGGCTCACGATAACAAAAATCGCTAAATGTTCCCAGAAAATAGAAAAAAAAAAGAAGAAGAAAATAGCGAATGTAAGGCTAGTATTATGCCTGGGATACGATAAAATGGAACCGGAATCGAATTTCAGACTTCCTAAGCGGATTTTCTCGAGGAAACGGAAGCTTAACAGAAGCGGAAAATCGCAAATTAGAGGGTCTTAGAGAAGAAATTCGGCTAAAATCTCGCCAGCTCATTGCGGAGTAATGAGTCTCGTTCGTTTGCCCGCTTACACTCAAATTAGCCTACAATTTTGTCCAAATCCAGCAGTGCCCGAGCTACGATGATTTTGACTTGTCTTCTCTGGTCCTGATCGAGATTCAGATAATTTGAGCCGAAAGTTTTCTGTCAACAAGTAATCAAAAATAGAAAAACACGAAAAATGGTGCAACACGAGAACTTCCCAGGGAGTCACCCATCCTAGTACTACTCTTGCCCAAGCACGATTAACTTCGGAGTTTTGATGGGATACGGTGCATTAGTGCTGGTATGATCGCAACCAACATTGAGTAGGATTTTAATTCTTATATCCTTCGAGTACGTGTGGAGCAAGCGGCGATGGACAACACGCGGCACTGCACTCGTCCAATCCTAACCATGAAGTTAAGCGTTTTGGCGCGATTGCCGAGCTAGGATGGTTGACCTTCCTTGGAAGTCCTCGTGTCGCGACCGTTTATGTAAATATGGATAAAACAGTTGAAATAATTGTTTTTAATGAGTTAACCGTCTCCGGAGTAATCTGCGTCATACCCTTCCGCACAGAACCGGCTCATGACAACAAAAATCGCTAAATGTTTCCAGAAAATTGAAAAAAAAATAAGAATAAGAAAATAGCTAATGTAAAGCTATTATTATGACTGGGATACGATAAAATGAAACCGGAATCGAATTTCGTACTTACTAAGCGGATTTTTCGAGGAAACGGAAGCTTAAGAGAAGGGGAAAATCGTAAATTAGAGGGTCTTAGAGAAGGAATTCGGCTAAAATCTCGCCAGCTCATTGCGTATTAATGAGTCTCGTTCGTTTGCCCGTTTACAATCAAATTAGGCTACAATTTTGTCCAAATCCGACAGTGCCCGAATTACGTTGATTTCACATGTCTTATTTGGTCTCGATCGAGATTCAGATGATTTGAGTCGAAAATCGTCTTTCAACAAGTAATTAAAAATATAAAAACACGAAAATGGGTGCAACACAAGGACTTCCCACGGGGTCGGTCACCCATCCTAGTACTGCTCTTGCCCAAGCACGCTTAACTTCGAAGTTCTGATGGGATCCGGTGCATTAGTGCTGGTATGATCGCACCCGACATTTAGTGGGATGTTTATTCTTATTACCCTCGAGTACGTGTGGAGCGGGCGGCGATGGACAACACGCGGCACTGCTCTCGCCCAATCATAACCATGAAGTTAAGCGTTCTGGCGCGATGGCAGAGCTAGGATGGGTGACCTCCCTGGGAAGACCTCGTGTCGCGACCTTTTACGTAAATTATGGATAAAACAGTCGAAATAATTGTTTTTAATGAGTTCACCGTCTCCGGAGTAATCTGCGTCATACCCTTCCGCACAGAACCGGCTCACGACAACAAAAATCGATAAATGTTCCCAGAAAATAAAAAAAAAATAAGAAGAAGGAAATAACGAATGTAAAGCTATTATTATTCTTAGGATACGATAAAATGGAACCAGAATCGAATTTCGAACTTCCTAAGCGGATTTATCTAGGAAACGAAAGCTTAACAGAAGCGAAAAATCGCAAATTAGAGGGTCTTAGAGAAGGAATTCGGCTAAAATCTCGCCAGCTCATTGCAGAGAATGAGTCTCGTTCGTTTGCCCGTTTACAATCAAATTAGCCTAAAATTTTGTCCAAATCCGGCAGTGCTCGAGCTACGTTGATTTCACATTTCTTCTCTTATCCTGATCAAGAGTCAGATGATTTGAGCCGAAAATCGTCTGTCAACAAGTAATCAAAAAAAGAAAAACACGAAAAGGGGTGCAAACGAGGACTTTCCAGCGGGTAACTCATCCAAGTACTGCTCCCACCCAAGCATGCTTAACTTCGAAGTTCTGATGGGATTCGGTGCATTAGTGCTGGTATGATCGCACCCGACATTGAGTGGGATGTTTATTATTATATCCCTCGAGTACGTGTGGAGCGTGCGACGATGGACAACACGCGGCACTGCTCTCGCCCAATCAGAACAATGAAGTTAAGCGTTCTGGCGCGATGGCAGAGCTAGGATGGGTGACATCCCTGGAAAGTCCTCGTGTCGCGACTGTTTCCGTAAATTATGGCTAAAACAGTCGAAATAATTGTTTTTAATGAGTTAACCGTCTCCGGAGTAATCTGCGTCATACCCTACCGCACAGAACGAGCTCACGACAACAAAAATCGCTAAATGTTCCCTGAAAAGTGAAAAAAAATAAGAATAAGAAAATAGCGAATGTAAAGCTATTATTATGCCTTGATACAATAAAATGAAACTGGAATCGAATTTCGGACTTACTAAGCGGATTTTTCGAGGAAACGGAAGATTAACAAAAGCGGAAAATCGCAAATTAGATGGTCTTAGGGAAGGAATTCGGCTAAAATCTCGCCATCTCATTGCGGATTAATCAATCTCGTTCGTTTGCCCGTTTACAATCAAATTAGGCTACAATTTTGTCCAAATCCGGCAGTGCCCGAGCTACATTGATTTTGCATTTCTTATCTGGTCCCGATCGAGATTCAGATGATTTGAGCCGAAAATCGTCTGTCAACAAATAATCAAAAATAGAAAAACACGAAAAGGGGTCCAACACGAGGACTTCCCAGGGGGTCACCCATCCTAGTACTGCTGTCGCCCAAGAACGCTTAACTTCGGAGTTCTGATGGGATCCAGTGCATTAGTGCTGGTATGATCACACCCGACATTGAGTGGGATGTTTATTCTTATATCCCTCGAGTACGTGTGGAGCAGGCGGCGATAGACAACACGCGGCACTGCTCTCGTCCAATCAGAACCATGAAGTTAAGCGTTCTGGGACGATGGTAGAGCTAGGATGGGTGACCTCCCTGGGAAGTCCTCGTGGCGACCGTTTACGTAAATTATGGCTAAAACAGTTGAAATAATTGTTTTTAATGAGTTAACAGTCTCCGGAGTAATCTGCGTCATACCCTTTCGCACAGCACCTGTTGGAACTTTTCAAGTTCGCAATCTTGATTTTGATGTTAACAAAACTTGTTATTGTGTTTCTAACATATTTCCTCAAGTGTGAAATTGCAAACACAAGAAGCAAGCTGAAACTGAATTTTGCACAAACTGAATTTCTGGCGAGCTTTGGTATTTTGATGATATCTGTCAACTGGATTATCCAAATGACAATCCGCAAACTGGACTGATTAGAAAACTCAATTCGGAACAAATCGTATATCACGTCAGTTTGGCAAAATCGGATGTTATGATGGTCTAACTGATCGCTCAATTACCAAAATGATCACACGAAAACAGCAATCAGTTGAGTTTGAGCAGCTGCGGTACAGAAACTTTCCAACGGTCATATTCTTGTGTCTAACGTATATATCAGTGTTGGAGCCTATAAATACAACATATTGAAGATCAAACAACAGCTTTTGAAGGGGATTCAAAGCATGGGCAGTTAGCATGAAAAAATCAGCTTGTTGAGAGCACAAGCCCTTGTGTGAGGATACATTTGAGATGTACACTATAAATGATAAATTCCTCACACACAATCACTCACACATATACAAGAGAGTTGAACTTCAAAGATTAGTTGAGTGAGTCTTGCACAAAGACAATAAACTTGTGTATGTAGTCTTTGCATATGAGACATTAAAGAATATGCTGATTGTGAGGTGCTGCCTACAATCTTGAGTGCTAGGAGTTCTAGTTGGGTGCTGCCCTTCCAGAATGGGTTTGTACAAGTAGTTGTATAAATCAAAGTTTTCTAGTGGATCCTTCCCAAGAGGAAAAAGGGATGACGTAGGAGTGTTTGAAATATCCGAATATCCATAAACAAATTCGTGTCTATTTTTTTATTGCATTTGCTTATCATTTTCACTGTTTTTAAAGATGCATTGTTGAAGCATTTTATGTGTTCTTCAAATATCAAAATATTGTATACCAAATGTTTGATAAAATACTTCAACTGAATATTTTTACTCATTCAACTTGCATATATTTTAAATGGTTTACAAAATATTTAATAGGTTTCTACGAAGGATTATTTCGAGTATCTTCCTCTTGGTTTTTAACGAAACTCGATTTAATTCATCGGTATTCAATATTTCAAGAACCGAGCTATTGTAGCTCAATGATTATCCCCCCTAATCGATCCTATCAGCACCGGTTCACGACAACAAAAATCGCTAAATGTTCCCAGAAAATACAAAAAAAATAAGAAGAAGAAAATAGCGAATGTAAAGCTATTATTATGCCTGGGATACGATAAAATGGAACCAGAATCGAATTTCAGACTCCCTAAGCGGATTTATCGAGGAAACGGAAGCTTAACAGAAGCGGAAAATCGCAAATTCGAAGGTCTTAGAGAAGGAATTCGGCTAAGACCGTTTACAATCAAATTAGGCTATAAGTTTGTCCAAATCCAGCAGTGCCCGAGTTACGTTGATTTCCCATGTCTTATTTGGACCCGATCGAGATTTAGATGATTTGAGCTGAAAATCATCTTTCAACAAGTAATCAAAAATAGAAAAACACGAAAAGGGGTGCAACACGAGGACTTCCCAGGGGGTCACCCATCCTAGTACTGCTCTCGCCCAAGTACGCTTAACTTTGTAGTTCTGATGGGATCCGGTGCATTAGTGCTCGTAAGATCGCACCCGACATTGAGTGGGATGTTTATTCTTATATCCCTCGAGTACGTGTGGAGCGGGCGGCGATGGACAACATGCGGCACTGCTCTCGCCCAATAAGAACCATGAAGTTAATCGTTATGGCGCGATGTCGGATCTAGGATGGGTGACCTCCCTGGGAATTCCTCGTTTACGTAAATTATGGATAAAACAGTCGAAATAATTGTTTTTAATGAGTTAACCGTCTCCGGAGTAATCTGCGTCATACCCTTCTTTACAGAACCGGCTCACGACAACAAAAATCGCTAAATGTTCCCAAAAAATAGAAAAAAAATAAGAATAAAAAATAGCGAATGTAAAGCTATTATTATGCCTGAGATACGATAAAATGGAACCGGAATTGAATTTCGGACTTCCTAAGCGGATTTCTCGAGGCAATGGAAGCTTAACAGAAGCGGAAATTCGCAAATTAGAGGGTCTTAGAGAAGGAATTCGGATAAAATCTCGCCAGCTCATTGCGGATTAATTAGTCTCGTTCGTTTGCCCGTTTACAATCAAATTAGGCTACAATTTTGTCCAAATCCGGCAGTACCCGAGCTACCCTTCCGCACAGCACTGGCTCACGACAACAAAAATCGCTAAATGTTCCCAGAAAATAGAAAAAAATAAGAAGAAAATAGCGAATGTAAAGCTATTATTATGCCTGGGATACGATAAAATGGAACCGGAATCGAGTTTTGGACTTCCTAAGCGGATTTCTCGAGGAAACGGAAGCTTAACAGAAGCGAAAAATGGCAAATTAGAGGGTCTTAGAGAAGGAATTCGGCTAAAATCTCGCCAGCTCATTGCGGAGAAATGAGTCTCGTTCGTTTGCCCGTTTACAATTAAATCAGCCTACAATTTTGTCCAAATCCGGCAGTGCCCGAGCTACGTTGATTTTACATGTCTTCTCCGGTCCTAATCGAGAGTCAAATGAGTTGAGCTGAAAATCGTCTGTCAACAAGTAATCAAAAATAGAAAAACACGAAAAGGGGTGCCACACGAGGACTTCCTAGGGGGCCACCCATCCAAGTACTGCTCTCGCCCAAGCACGCTTCACTTCAGAGTTCGGATTGGATCCGGTGCATTAGTGCTGGTATGATCGCACCCGACATTGAGTGGGATTTTTATTCTTATATCCTCGAGTACGTGTGGAGCGGGCGGCGATGGACAACACGCGGCACTGCTCTCGCCCAATCAGAACCATGAAGTTAAGCGTTCTGGAGCGATGGTAAAGCTAGGATGAGTGACCTCCCTATGAAGTCCTCGTGTCGCGATCGTTTACGTAATATATGGCTAAAACAGTCGAAATAATTGTTTTTAATGAGTTAACCGTCTCCGGAGTAATCTGCGTCATACCCTTCCGCACAGCTTCGGCTCACGACAACAAAAATCGCTAAATGTTCCCAGAAAATAGAAAAAAATAAGAAGAAGAAAATAGCGAATGTAAAGCTATTATTATGCCTGTGATACGATAAAATGAAACTGGAATCGAATTTCGGACTTCCTAACTGGATTTCTCAAGGAAACGGAAGCTTAACTGAAGCGGAAAATCGCAAATTAGAGAATCTTAGAGAAGGAATTCGGTTAAAATCTCGCAAGCTCATTGCGGAGGAATGAGTCTCGTTCGTTTGTCTGTTTACAATCAAATTAGCCTACAATTTTTTCCAAATCCGGCAATGCCCGAGCTACGTTGATTTCTCATGTCTTCTCTGGTCCTGATCGAGAGTTAGATGACTTGAGCCGAAAATCGTCTGTCAACAAGTACTGCTCTCGTCCCAGCACGCTTAACTTCGGAGTTCTGATGGGATCCGGTGTATTAGTGCTGGTATGATCGCACCCGACATTGAGTGGGATGTATATTCTTATATCCCTCGAGTACGTGTGGAGCGGGCGGCGATGGACAACACGTGTCGCGACCGTTTACGTAAATTATGGCTAAAACAGTCGAAATAATTGTTTTAGATGAGTTAACCGTCTCCGGAGTAATCTGCGTCATACCCTTCCGCACAGAACCGACTCACGACAACAAAAATCGCTAAATGTTTTCAGAAAATAGAAAAAAAAATAAGAATAAGAAAATAGCGAATGTAAAGCTATTATTATGCCTGGAATACAATAAAATGAAACCGAAATCGAATTTCGGACTTCCTAAGCGGATTTCTCGAGGAAACGGAAGCTTAACAGAAGCGGAAAATCGCAAATTAGAGGGTCTTAGAGAAGGAATTCGGCTAAAATCTCTCCAGCTCATTGCGGATTAATGAGTTTCGTTCGTTTGCCCGTTTACAATCAAATTAGGCTAAAATTTTGTCCAAATCCGGTAGTGCCCGAGTTACGTTGATTTCACGTCTTATCTGGTCCCGATCGAGATTCAGATAATTTGAGCCGAAAATCGTCGATCAACAAGTAATCAAAAATATAAAAACACGAAAAAGAATGCAACACGAGGACTTCCCAGGGGGTCACGCATCCTAGTACTACTCTCAACGGCACGCTTAACTTCGGAGTTCTGATGGGATCCGGTGCATTAGTTCTGGTATGATCGCACCCGACATTGAGTTGGATGTTTATTCTTATATCCCTCGAGTACGTGTGGAGCGGGCGGCGATGGACAACACGCGGCACTGCTCTCGCCCAATCAGAACCATGAAGTTAAGCGTTCTGACGCGATGGCAAAGCTAGGATGGGTGAACTCCCTGGGAAATCCTCGTGTCGCGAACGTTTACGTAAATTATGGCTATAACAGTCGAAATAATTATTTTTAATGAGTTAACCGTCTCCGGAGTAATACGCGTCATACCCTTACCCACAGCACCGGCTCACGACAACAAAAATCGCTAAATGTTCCCAGAAAATAGAAAAAAATGAGAAGAAGAAAATAGCGAATGTAAAGCAATTATTATGCCTGGGATACGATAAAATAGAACCGGAATCGAATTTCGGACTTCCTAAGCAGATTTCTCGAGCAGATTTGTCCAAATCCGACAGTGCCCGAATTACGTTGATTTCACATGTCTTATTTTGTCTCGATCGAGATTCAGATGATTTGAGCCGAAAATCATCTTTCAACAAGTAATCAAAAATAGAAAAACACGAAAAGGGTACAACACGAGGACTTCCTAGGGGGTCACCCATCCTAGTACTGCTCTCGCCCAAGCATGCTTAACTTCGGAGCTCTGATGGGATCCGGTGCATTAGTGCTGGTATGATCGCACCCGACATTGAGTGGGATGTTTATTCTTATATCCCTTGAGTACGTGTGGAGCGGGCGGCGATGGACAACATGCCGCACTGCTCTCGCCCAATCAGAACCATGAAGTTAAGCGTTCTGGCACGATGGCAGAGCTAGGATGGGTGACGTCCCCGGGAAGTCCTCGTGTCGCGACCTTTTACGTAAATTATGGCTAAAACAGTAAAAATAATTGTTTTTAATGAGTTAACCTTCTCAGGAGTAATCTGCGTCATACCCTTCCGCAAAGCACCGGCTCACGACAACAAAAATCGCTAAATGTACCCAGAAAATAAAAAAAAATAAGAAGAAGAAAATAGGGAATTTAAAGCTATTATTATGCCTGGGATACGATAATATGAAACTGGAATCGAATTTCGGACTTCCTTAGTGGATTTCTCGAGGAAACAGAAGCTTAACAGAAGCGGAAAATCGCAAATTAGAGGGTCTTAGAGAAGGAATTCGGCTAAAATCTCGCAAGCTCATTGAGGAGAATGAGTGTCGTTCGTTTGCCCATTTACAATCAAATTAGCCTACAATTTTGTCCAATTCCGGCAGTGCCCGAACCACGTTGATTTCACATGTCTTCTCTGGTCCTTATCGAGAGTCAGATGATTTGAGCCAAAAAGTGTCTGTCAACAAGTAATCAAAAATAGAAAAACACGAAAAAGAGTGCAACACGAGGACTTCACAGGGGGTCACCCATCAGAGTACTGCTCTCGTCCAGGCACGCTTAACTTCGGAGCTTTTATGGGATCTGGTGTATTAGTGCTGGTATGATCGCACCCGACATTGAGTGGGATGTTTATTCTAATATCCCTCGAGTACGTGTGGAGCGGGCGGCGATGGACAACACGCGGCATTGCTCTCACCCAATAAGGACCAAGAAGTTAAGCTTTCGGGCGCGATGGCAGAGCTAGGATGGGTGACCGCCCTGGGAAATCCTCGTGTCGCGACCGTTTACGTAAATTATGGCTAAAACAATCGAAAAAACTTTCATTTTTAATGAGTTAACCGTCTACGGAGTAATCTGCGTCATACCCTTCCGCACAGAACCGGCTCACGACAACAAAAATCATAATTGTTTCCAAAAAATTGAAAAAAAATAAAAATAAGAAAATAGCGAATTTAAAGCTATTATTATGCTTGAGATACGATAAAATGAAAACGGAATCGAATTTCGGATTAATGAGTCTTGTTCGTTTGCCCGTTTACAATCAAATTATGCAACATTTTTGTCCAAATCCGGCAAGTGCCCGAGCTACGTTGATTTCACGTCTTATCTGGTCCCGATCGAGATTAAGATGATTTGAGCCGAAAATCGTCTATCAACAAGTATTCAAAAATAGAAAAACACGAAAAAGGGTGCAACACGAGGACTTCCCAGGGGGTCAACCATCCTAGTACTGATCTCGCCCAAGCACGCTTAACTTCGGAGTTTGATGGGATCCGAAGTATTATTGCTGGTATGATCGCACCTGACATTGAGTGGGATGTTTGTTCTTATATCCCTCGAGTACGTGTGGAGCGGGCGGCGATGGACAACACGCCGCACTGCTCTCGCCCAATCAGAACAATGAAGTTAAGCGTTCTGGCGCAAAGGCAGAGCTAGGATGGGTGACCTCCCTGGGAAGTCCTCGTGTCGCGACCGTTTACGTAAATTATGGCTAAAACAGTCGAAATAATTGTTTTTAATGAGTTAACCGTCTCCGGAGTAATCTTCGTCATATCCTTCCGCACAGAACCGGCTCACGACAACAAAAAACGATAAATGTTCCCAGAAAATAGAAAAAAATAAGAATAAGAAAATAACGAATCTAAAGCTATTATTATGCCTGGGATACGATAAAAAGAAACCGGAATCGAATTTTAGACTTCGTAAGCAGATTTCTCGAGGAAACGGAAGTCTCGTTCGTTTGCCCGTTTACACTCAAATTAGCCTACAATTTTGTCCAAATCCGGCAGTGCCTGAGCTACGTTGATTTCACATGTCTTCTCTGGTCATGATCGAGATTCAGATGATTTGAGCCGAAAATCGTCTGTCAACAAGTAATCAAAAATAAAAAAACACGAAAAGGGGTGCAACACGAGGACTTCTCAGGGGGTCACCCATCCTAGTACTGCTCTCGCCCAAGCATGCTTAATTTCGGAGTTCTAATGGGATCCGGTGTATTATTGCTGGTATGATCGCACCCGACTTTGAGTGGGATGTTTATTCTTATATCCCTCGAGTACATGTGGAGCGGGCGGCGATGGACAACACGCGGCACTGTTCTCGCCCAATCAGAACAATAAAGTTATGCGTTCTGGCGCGATGGCTGAGCCAGGATGGGTGACCTCCCTGGGAAGTCCTCGTGTCGCGACCGTTTACGTAATTTATGGATAAAACAGTCGAAATAATTGTTTTCAATGAGTTATCCGTCTCAGGAGTAATTTGCGTCATACCCTTCCGCACAGAACCAACTCACGACAACAAAAATCTCTAAATGTTCCAAGAAAATAGAAAAAAAAATAAGAATAAGAAAATAACGAATGTAAAGCTATTATTATGCCTGGGATACGATAAAATGGAACTGGAATCGAATTTCGGACTACCTTAACAGATTTCTCGAGGAAAAGGAAGCTTAACAGAAGCGGAAAATCGCAAATTAGAGGGTCTTAGAGAAGGAATTCGGCTAAAATCTCGCCAGCTCTTTTCGGAGTAACTAGTCTCGTTCGTTTGCCCGTTTACAATCAAATTAGCCTACAATTTTATCCAAATCCGGCAATGCCCGAGCTACGTTGATTTCACAAGTCTTATCTGCTCCCGATCGAGATTCGGAAGATTTGAGCCGAAAATCGACTTTCAACAAGTAATCAAAAATAGAAATACATGACATGAAAAGGGGTGCAACTCGAGGACTTCCCATGGGGTCACCCATCCTAGTACTGCTCTCGCCCAAGCACGCTTAACTTCGGAGTTCTGATGGGATCCGGTGCATTAATGCTGATATGATCGCACCCGACATTGAGTGGGATGTTTATTCTTATATCCCTCGAGTACGTGTGGAGCGGGCGGCGATGGACAACACGCGGCATTGCTCTCGCCCAATCAGAACCATGAAGTTAATCGTTATGGCGCGATAACAGAGCTAGGATGTGTGACCTCCCTGGGAAGTCCTCGTGTCGCGACCGTTTACGTAAATTATGGATAAAACAGTCGAAATAATTGTTTTTAATGAGTTAACCGTCTCTGGAGTAATCCGCGTCATAGCCTTTCGCACAGAACCGGCTCACGACAACAAAAATCGATAAATATTTCCACAAAATAGAAAAAAAATTAAGAAGAAAAAAATAGCGATTGTAAAGCTATTATTATACCTGGGATACGATAAAATGGAACCGAAATCGAATTTCGAACTTCCTAAGCGGATTTTTCGAGGAAACGGAAGCTTAACAGAAGCGGAAAATCGCAAATTAGAGGGTCTTAGACAAGAAATTCGGCTAAAATCTTGCCAGCTAATTGCGAAGTAATGAGTCTCGTTCGTTTGCCAGTTTACAATCAAATTAGCCTACAATTTTGTCCAAATCCGACAGTGCCCGAGCTACGTTGATTTCACATGTCTTATCTGGTCCCGATCGAGATTCAGATGATTTGAGCCGAAAATCGTCTGTCAACAAGTAATCAAAAATTGAAAAACACGAAAAAGGGTACTACACGATGACTTCCCAGGGGGTCACCCATCCTAGTACTGCTCTCGCCCAAGCACACTTAACTTCAGAGTTCTAATGGGATCTGGTGCATTAGTGCTGGTATGATCGCACCTTACAGAATGGAATGTTTATTCTTATATCCCTCGAGTACGTGTGGAGCGGGCGGCGATGGACAACACGCGGCACTGCTCTCGCCCAATCGGAACCATGAATTTAAGCGTTCTAGCGCGATGGTAGAGTTAGGCTAGGTGACCTCCCTGGGAAGTCCTCGTGTCGCGACCGTTTACGTGAATTATGGATAAAACAGTCGAAATAATTGTTTTTAGTGAGTTAACCGTTTCCGAAGTAATCTACGTAATACCCTTCCGCACAAAACATGCTCACGACAATAAAAATCGATAAATGTTCCCAGAAAATAGAAAAAAAAATAAGAAGAATAAAATAGCGAATGTAAAGCTGTTATTATGCCTGGGATACGATAAAATGGAACCGATATCGAATTTCGAATTCCTAAGGGGATTTCTCGAGGAAACGGAAGCTTAACAGAAGCGGAAAATCGCAAATTAGAGAGTCTTAGAGAAGGAATTCCGCTAAAATCTCGCCAGCTCATTGCGGAGTAATGAGTCTCGTTCGTTTGCCCGTTTACAATCAAATTAGCATTCAATTTTGTACAAATCCGGCAGTGCCCGAGCTACGTTGATTTCACAAGTCTTATCTGGTCCCGATCGAGATTCAGATGATTTGAGACGAAATCGTCTGTCAACAAGTAATCAAAAATAGAAAAAGACGAAAAGGGGTGCAACACGAGGACTTCCCAAGGGGTCACACATCCTAGTACTGCTCTCGCCCAAGCACGCTTCACTTCAGAGTTCGGATTGGATCCGGTGCATTAGTGCTGGTATGATCGCACCCGACATTGAGTGGGATTTTTATTCTTATATCCACGAGTACGTGTGGAGCGGGCGGCGATGGACAACACGCGGCACTGCTCTCGCCCAATCAGAACCATGAAGTTAAGCGTTCTGGAGCGATGGTAGAGCTAGGATGAGTGACCTCCCTAGGAAGTCCTCGTGTCGCGACCGTTTACGGAAATTATGGATAAAATAGTCGAATTAATTGTTTTAATGAGTTAACCATCTCCGGAGTAATCTGCGTCATACCTTTCCGCACAGAACCGGCTCACGACAACAAAAATCGCTAAATGTTCCCACAAAATAGAAAAAAAATTAAGAAGAAGAAAATAGCGAATGTAAAGCTATTATTATGTCTAGGATACGATAAAATTGAACCGGAATCGAATTTGAAATTCCTAAACGGATTTCTCGAGGAAACAGAATCTTAACAGAAGCGGAAAATCACAAATTAGAGGGTCTTAGAGAAGGAATTCGGCAAAAATCTCGCCATCTCGTTGCGGAGTAATGAGTCTCGTTCGTTTGCCCGTTTACAATCAAATTAGGCTACAATTTTGTCCAAATCCGGCAGTGCCCGAGCTACGTTGATTTCACATGTCTTATCTTATTTTGATCGAGATTCAGATGATTTGAGCCGAAAAACGTTTGTCAACATGTAATCAAAAATAGAAAAACACGGAAAGGGGTGCAACACGAAGACTTCCCAGGGGGTTACCCATCCTAGTACTGCTCTCGCCTAAGCACGCTTAACTTCGGAGTTCTGATGGGATTCGGTGTATTAGGGCTGGTATGATTGCACCCAACATTGAGTGGGATGTTTATTCTTATATCCCCCGAGTTCGTGTGGAGCGGACGGCGATAAACAAAACGCGGCACTGCTCTCGCCCAATTAGAACCATGAAGTTAAGCGTTCTGGTGCGATGGCAGAGCTAGGATGGGTGACCTCCCTGGAAAGTTCTCATGTCGCAATCGTTTACGTGAATTATGGATAAAAGCATTCGAAATAATTGTTTTTAATGAGTTAACCGTCTCCGGAGTAATCTGCGTCAAACCCTTCAGCACAGAACCAGCTCACGACAACAAAAATCGCTAAATGTTCCGAGAAAATAGAAAAAAAAATATGAAGAAGAAAATAGCGAATGTAAAGCTATTATTATGCCTAGGATACGATAAAATGGAACCGGAATCGAATTTCGAACTTCCTAACCGGATTTGAAGAGGAAACGGAAGCTTCACAGAAGTGGAAAATCGCAAATTAGAGGGTCTTAGAGAAGGAATTCGGCTAAAATCTCGCCACCTCGTTGCGGAGTAATGAGTCTCGTTCGTTTGCCCATTTACAAACAAATTAGGCTACAATTTTGTCCATATCCGGCAGTGCCCGAGCTACGTTGATTTCACATGTCTTATCTGATCCCGATCGAGATTCAGATTATTTGAGCCGAAAATCGTCTGTCAACAAGTAATCAAAAATAGAAAAACACGAAAAGGGGTTTAACACGAGGACTTTCCAGGGGGTAACCCATCATAGTAATGCTCTCGACCAAGCACGCATAACTTCGGAATTCTGATGGGATCCGGTGCATTAGTGCTGGTATGATCGCACCCGACATTGAGTGGGATATTTATTTTTATATCCCCCGAGTACGTGTGGAGCGGGCGACGATGGACAACACGCGGCACTGCTCTCGCCCAATCAGAACCATGAAGTTAAACGTTCTGGCGCGATGGTAGAGTTAGGATAGGTGACCTCCCTAGGAAGTCCTCGTGTCGCGACCGTTTACGTGAATTATGGATAAAATAGTCGAAATAATTGTTTTTAGTGAGTTAACCGTCTCCGGAGTAATCTACGTAATACCCTTCCGCACAGAACATGCTCACGACAACAAAAATCGCTAAATGTTCCTAGAAAATAAAAAAAAATAAGAAGAATAAAATAGCGAATGTAAAGCTGTTATTATGCCTGGATAGGATAAAATGGAACCGAAATCGAATTTTGAACTTCCTAAGCGAATTTCTCGAAGAAACGGAATCTTAACAGAAGCGGAAAATCGCAAATTAGAGAGTCTTAGAGAAGGAATTCCGCTAAAATCTCGCCAGCTCATTGCGAAGTAATGAGTCTCGTTCGTTTGCCCGTTTACAATCAAATAAGGCTACAATTTTGTCCAGATCCGGCAGCGCCCGAGCTACGTTGATTTCATATGTCTTATCTGATCCCGATCGAGATTCAGATGATTTGAGCCGAAAATCGTCTGTCAACAAGTAATCAAAAATAGAAAAACACGAAAAGGGGTGCAACACGAGGACTTCCCAGGGAGTCACCCATCCTAGTACTGCGCTCGCCCAAGCACGCTTTACTTGGGAGTTCTGATGGGATCTGGTGCATTAGTGCTGGTATGATCGCACCCGACATTTAGTGGGATGTTTATTCTTATATCCTTCGAGTACGTGTGGAGCGGGCGGCGATGGACAACAGGCGGCACTGCTCTCGCCCAATCAGAACCTTGAAGTTTAGCGTTCTAGCGTGATGGCAGAGCTAGGATGGGTGACCTCCCTGGGAAGTCCTCGTGTCAGTCGTACATTATGGATAAAACAGTCGAAATAATTGTTTTTAATGAGTTAACCGTCTCCGGAGTAATCGTCGTAATACCCTTCTGCTCAGAACCGGCTCACGACAACAAAAATTGCTAAATGTTCCCAGAAAATAGAAAAAAAATAAGAAGAAGAAAATAGCGAATGTAAAGCTATTATTATGCTTTGGATACGATAAAAAGGAACCGGAATCAAATTTCGGACTTCCTAAGCGGATATCTCGAGGAAACGAAAGCTTAACAGTAGCGGAAAATTGCAAATTAGAGAGTCTTAGAGAAGAAATTCGGCTAAAATCACACCATCTCATTGCGGAGGAATGAATCTCGTTCGTTTGCCCGTTTACCATTAAATTGGGCTACAATTTTGTCCAAATCCGGCAATGCCCGAGCTACGTTGATTTCACACGAGGACTTACCAGGGGGCCACCCATCCTAGTACTGCTCTCGCCCAAGCACGCTTAACTTCAGAGTTTTGATGGGATCCGGTGCATTAGTGCTGGTATGATCGCACCCGACATTGAGTGGGATTTTTATTCTTATATCCTCGAGTACGTGTGGAGCGGACGGCGATGGACAACACGCGGCACTGCTCTCGCCCAATCAGAACCATGAAGTTATGCGTTCTGGCGCGATGGCAGAGCTAAGATGGTTGACCTCCCTGGGAAGTCCTCCTGTCGCGACCGTTTAAGTAAATTATGGATACAACAGTCGAAATAATTGTTTTTTATGAGTTAACCATCTCCGAAGTAATCTGCGTCATACTCTTCCGCACAGAACCGGCTCACGACACTAAAAATCGCTAAATGTTTCTAGAAAACAGAAAAAAAAATAAGAAGAAGAAAATAGCGAATGTAAAGCTATTATTATGCCTGGGATACGATAAAATGGAACCGGAATCGAATTTCAAACTTCCTAAGCGGATTTCTTGAGGAAACGGAAGCTTAACAGAATCGGAAAATCGCAAATTAGAGGGTTTTAGAGAAAGAATACGGCTAAAATCTCGCCACCTCGTTGCGGAGTAATGATTCGTTCGTTTTCCCGTTTACAATCAAATTAAGCTACAATTTTGTCCAAATCTTGCAGTGCCCGAGCTACGTTGATTTCACATGTCTTATCTGATCCCGATCGAGATTCAGATGATTTGAGCCGAAAATCGTCTGTCAACAAGTAATCAAAAATAGAAAAACATCAAAATGGTGCAACACGAGGACTTCCCATGGGGTCACCCATCATAGTACTGCTCTCGCCCCAGCACGCTTAACTTCGGAGTTCTGATGGGATCCGGTGAATTAGTGCTAGTATGATCGCGCCCGACATTGAGTGGGATGTTTATTCTTATATCCCCCGAGTACGTGTGGAGCGGGCGACGATGGACAACACGCGGCACTGCTCTCGCCCAATAAGAACCATGAAGTTAAGTGTTCTGGCGTGATGGCAGAGCTAGGATTGGTGACCTCCCCGGGAAGTCCTCGTGTCTCGATCGTTTACGTAAATTATGGATAAAACATTCGAAATAATGGTTTTTAATGAGTTAACCGTCTCCGGAGTAATCTGCGTCATACCCTTCCGCACAGAACCGGCTCACGACAACAAAAATCGTTAAATGTTCCCATAAAATAGAAAAAAAATAAGAAGAAGAAAATAGCAAATGTAAAGCTATTATTATGCCTGGGATACGATAAAATGAAACCGGAATCGAATTTCGGACTTCCTAAGAGGATTTCTCGAGGAAACGGAAGCTTAACAGAAGCGGAAAATCGCAAATTAGAGGGTCTTAGAGAAGGAATTCGACTAAAATCACGCCAGCTCATTGCGGAGGAATGAATCTCGTTCGTTTGCCCGTTTTCAATCAAATTAGGCTACAATTTTGTCCAAATCCGGCAGTGCCCGAGCTACGTTTATTTCACATGTCTTATCTGGCCCCGATCAAAATTCAGATGATTTGAGCCGAAAATCGTCTGTCAACAAGTAATCAAAAAAAAAAAACACGAAAAGGGGTGTAAAACGTGGACTTCCCAGGGGGTAACCCATCCTAGTACTACTCTCGCCCAACCACGCTTCACTTCGGAGTTCTGATGGGATCCGGTGCATTAGTACTGGTATGATCGCACCTGACATTGAGTGGGATTTTTATTCTTATATCCTCGAGTAAGTGTGGAGCGGACGGCGATGGACAACACGCGGCACTGCTCTCGCCCAATCAGAACCATGAAGTTAAGCGTTCTGGCGCGATGGCAGAGCTAGGATGGGTGACCTTCCTGGGAAGTCCTCGTGTCCGACCGTTTACGTATGTTATGTATACAACAGTGGAAATAATTTTTTTTAATGAGTTAACCGTCTCCGGAGTAACATGCGTCATAACCTTCCGCACAGCACCGGCTCACGACAACAAAAATCTCTAAATGTTCCCAGAAAATAGAAAAAAAATAAGAAAATGAAAAGAGCGAATGTAAAGCTATTATTATGCCTGGGATACGATAAAATGGAACCGGAATCGAATTTCGAACTTCCTAAGCGGATTTCTCGAGGAAACGGAAGCTTAACAGATGCGGAAAATCGCAAATTAGAGGGTTTTAGAGAAGGAATTCGGCTGAAATCTCGCCACCCCGTTGCGGAGTAATGATTCGTTCGTTTGCCCGTTTACAATCAAATTAAGCTACAATTTTGTTTAAATCCGGCAGTGCCCGAGCTACGTTGATTTCACATGTCTAACCTAATCCCGATCGAGATTCAGATGATTTGAGCCAAAAATCTCCTGATGCAACACGAGGACTTCCCATGGGGTCACCCATCCTAGTACTGCTCTCGCCCAAGCACGCTTAACTTCTGAGTTCTGATGGGATCCGGTGCATTAGTGCTGGTATGATCGCACCCGATATTGAGTGGGATGTTTATTCTTATATCCCTCGAGTACGTGTGGAGCGGGCGGCGATGGACAACACGCGGCACTGCTCTCGCCCAACAGAACCATGAAGTTAAGCGTTCCGGCGCGATGGCAGAGCTAGGATGGGTGACCTCCCTTGGAAGTCCTCGTGTCGCGACCGTTTACGTAAATTATGGATAAAACAGTCGAAATAATTGTTTTTAATGAGTTAACCGTCTCCGAAGTAATCTGCGTCATACCCTTCCGCACAGAACCGGTTCACGACAACAAAAATCGTTAAATGTTCCCAGAAAATAGAAAAAAATAAGAAGAAGAAAATAGCGAATGTAAAGCTATTATTATGCCTGAGATACGATAAAATGAAACCGGAATCGAATTTCGGACTTCCTAAGCGGATTTCTCGAGGAAACGGAAGCTTTACAAAAGCCGAAAATCGCAAATTAGAGGGTCCTAGAGATGAAATTCGGCTAAAATCTCGCCAGCTCATTGCGCAGCAATGAGTCTTGTTTGTTTGCCCGTTTACCATCAAATTAGGTAACAATTTTGTCCAAATCCGGCATTGCCCGAGCTACTTGATTTCACATGTCTCATCTAGTCCCGATCGAGATTCAGAAGATTTGAGCCGAAAATCGTCTGTCAACAAGTAATCAAAAATAGAAAAACACGAAATTGGGTGCAACATGAGGACTTCCCAGGGGGGTTACCCATCCCAGTATTGCTCTCGCCCAAGCACCCTTAACTTCGGAGTTCTGATGGGATCCGGTTCATTACTGCTGGTATGATCGCACCCGACATTGAGTGGGATGTTTATTATTATATCCCTCGAGTACATGTGGAGCGGGCGGCGATGGACAACACGCGGCACTGCTCTCGCCTAATCAGAACCATGAAGTTAAGCATTCTGGCGCGATGGCAGGGCTACGATGGGTGACCTCCCTGGGAAGTTTTCGTGTCGCGACCGTTTAAGTAAATTAAGGCTAAAACAGTAAAAAAATTTTTTTTATTGAGTTAACCGTCTCCGGATTAATCTACGTTATGCCCTTCCGCACAGAACCGGCTTACGACAACAAAAGTCACTAAATGTTCCCAGAAAATAGAAAAAAAAAATAAGAAGAAGAAAATAGCAAATGTAAAGCTATTATTATGCCAGAGAGACGATAAAATGGAACCGGGATCGAATTTCGAACTTCCTAAGCTGATTTCTCGAGGAAACGGAATCTTAACAGAAGCGGAAAATCGCAAATTAGAGGGTCATAGAGAAAGAATTCGGCTAAAATCTCGCCAGCTCGTTGCGTAGTAATGAGTCTCGTCCATTTGCTCATTTACAATCAAATTGGCCTACAATTTTGTCCAAATCCGGCAGTGCCCGAGCTACTTTCATTTCACATGTCTTATCTGGTCTCGATCGAGATTCAGATGATTTGAGCCGAAAATCGTCTGTCAACAAGTAATCAAAAATAGAAAAACACGAAAAGGGGTGCAACACGAGGACTTCCCAGGGGGTCACCCATCCTAGTACTGGTCTCGCCCAAGCACGCTTAACTTCGGAGTTCTGATGGGATCCGGTGCATTAGTGCTGGAATGATAGAACCGACATTGAGTGGGATGTTTATTCTTATATCCCTCGACTACGTGTTGAGTGGGCGGCGATGGGCAACACGCGGCACTGCTCTTGCCCAATCAGAACCATGAAGTTAAGCGTTCTGGCGCGATGGCAGAGCTAGGATGTGTGACCTCCCTGGGAAGTCCTTGTGTCGCGATCGTTTATGTATATTATGGATACAACAGTCGAAATAATTGTTTTTAATGAGTTAACCGTCTACGAAGTAATCTACGTAATACCCTTCCGCTCAGAACAGGCTCACGACAACAAAAATCGCCAAATGTTCCCAGAAAATACAAAAAAAATAAGAAGAAGAAAATAGGGAATGTAAAGCTATTATTATGCTTGGGATACGATAAAATGGAACCAGAATCGAATTTCAGACTTCCTAAGCGGATTTCTCGAGGAAACGGAAGCTTAACAGAAGCGGAAAATCGCAAATTAGAGAGTCTTAGAGAAGGAATTCGGCTAAAATCTCGCCAGCTCATTGCGTAGAATGAGTCTCGTTCTTTTGCCCGTTTACAATCAAGTTAGGTTACAATTTTGTCCAAATCCGGCAGTGCCCGAGCTGCGTTGATTTCACATGTCTTATCTGGTCCCAATCGAGATTCAGATGATTTGAGCCGAAAATCGTCTGTCAACAAGTAATCAAAAATAGAAAAACACGAAAAGAGGAGCAACACGAGGACTTCTCAGGGAGTCACCCATCCTAGTACTGGTCTCGCCCAAGCACGCATAACTTCGGAGTTCTAATGGGATTCGGTGCATTAGTGCTTGTATGATCACACCCGACATTGAGTGGGATTTTTATTCTTATATGCCTAGCGTACGTGTGGAGCGGGCGGCGATGGACAACACGCGGCACTGCTCTCGCCCAATCAGAACCTTGAAGTTAAGCGTTCTGGCGTGAAGGCAGAACTAGGATGGGTGACCTCCCTGGGAAGTCCTCGTGTCGTGATTGTTTACATAAATTATGGATAAAACAGTCGAAATAATTGTTTTTGATGAGTTAACCGTCTCCGGAGTAATCTGCGTCATACCCTTCCGCACAGAACCGGCTCACGACAACAAAAATCGATAAATGTTCCCAGAAAATAGGAAAAAAATAAGAAGAAGAAAATAGCGAATGTAAAGCTATTATTATGCCTGAGATACGATAAAATTGAACCAGAATCAAATTTCGGACTTCCTTAGCGGATTTCTCGAGGAAACAGAAGCTTAAAAGAAGCGGAAAATCGCAAATTAAAGGGTCTTAGAGAAGGAATTCAGCTAAAATCTTGCCAGCTCATTGCGGAATAATGAGTCTCGTTCGTTTGCCCGTTTACAATCAAATTAGGCTACAATTTTTTCAAATCCGGCAGTTCCCGAGCGACGTTGATTTCACGTCTTATCTGGTCCCAATCGAGATTCAGATGATTTGAGCCGAAAATCGTCTGTCAACAAGTATTCAAAAATAGAAAAACACGAAAAGAGGTGCAACACGAGGACTTCCCAGGGGGTCACCCACCCTAGTACTTCTCTCGCCCAAGCACGCTTTACTTCGGAGTTCTGATGGGATCCGGTTCATTAGTTCTGGTATGATCGCACCGGACATTGAGTGGGATGTTTATTCTTATATCCCTCGAGTACGTGTGGAGCGGGCGGCGATGGAAAATACGCGGCACTGCTCTCGCCCAATCAGAACCAAGAAGTTAAGCGTTCTGGCGCGATGGTAGAGCTAGGATGGGTGACATCCCTGGAAAGTCCTTGTGTCGCGACGGTTTACGTAAATTATGGCTAAAACAGTTGAAATAATTGTTTTTAATGAGTTAACCGTCTGCAGGGTAATCTGCGTCATATCCTTCTGCCCAGAACCGGCTCACGACAACAAAAATCTCTAAATGTTCCCAGAAAATAGGAAAAAAATAAGAAGGAAATAGCGAATGTAAAGCTTTTATTAATCCTGAGATACGATAAAGTAAAACCGGAATCGAATTTTGAACTTCCTAAGCGGATCTCTCGAGGAAACTAAAGCTTAACAGAAGCAGTATATCGCAAATTAGAGGGTCTTAGAGAAGGAATTCGGCTAAAATATCGCCATCTCATTGCGGAGTAATGAGTCTCGTTCGTTTGCCCGTTTACAATCAAATTAGCCTACAATTTTGTCCAAATCCGGCAGTGCCCGAGCTACGTTGATTTCACATGTCTTATCTGGTCCCGATCGAGATTCAGATTATTTGAACCGAAAATCATCTGTCAACAAGTAATCAAAAATAGAAAAACACGAAAAGGGGAGCAACACGAGGACTTACCAGGGGGTCACCCATCTTAGTACTGGTCTCGCCCAAGCACGCTTAACTTCGGAGTTCTGATGGGATCCGGTGCATTAGTGCTGGTATGATCGCACCTCACATTGAGTGGGATTTTTATTCTTATATGCCTCGCGTACGTGTGGAGCGGGCGGCGATGGACAACACGCGGCACTGCTCTCGCCCAAATGAGCCATGAAGTTAAGAATTCTGGCGCGATGGCAGAGCTAGGATGGGTGACCTCCCTGGGAAGACCTCGTGTCGCGACCGTTTACATAAATTATGGATAAAACATTCGAAATAATTGTTTTTAATGAGTTAACCGTCTCCGGAGTAATCTGGGTCATACCCTTCCGCACAGAACCGGCTCACGACAACAAACATCTCTAAATGCTCCCAGAAAATAGGAAAAAAACAAGAAGAAGAAAATAGCGAATGTAAAGCTTTTATTATGCCTGGGATACGATAAAGTGGAACCGAAATCGAATTTCGAACTTCCTAAGCGGATTTCTCGAGGAAACGGAAGTTAACAGAAGCGGAAAATCGCAAATTAGAGGGCCTTAGAGAAGGAATTCGGCTAAAATCTCGCCAGCTCATTGCGGGGTAATGAGTCTCGTTCGTTTGCCCGTTTACAATCAAATTAGGCTACAATTTTGTCCGAATCCAGCAGTGTCCGACCTACGTTGATTTCACATGTCCTATCTTGTCCCTATCGAGATTCAGATTATTTGAGCCGAAAATCGTCTGTCAACAAGTAATCAAAAATAGAAAAACACGAAAAGGGGTGCAACACGAGGAGTTCCCTGGAGGTCACCTATCCTAGTACTGGTCTCGCCCAAGCACGCTTAACTTCAGAGTTCTGATGGGATCCGGTGCATTAGTGCTGGTATGATCGCACCCCACATTGAGTGGGATTTTTATTCTTATATGCCTCACGTACGTGTGGAGCGGGCGAAGATGGACAACACGCGGCACTGCTCCCGCCCAATCAGAACCATGAAGTTAAGCATTCTGGCGCGATGCAGAGCTAGGATGGGTGACCTCCTTGGGAAGGCCTCGTGTCGCGACCGTTTACATAAATTATGGATAAAACATTCGAAATAATTGTTTTTAATGAGTTAACCGTCTCCGGAGTAATCTGCGTCATACCCTTCCGCACAGAACCGGCTCACGACAACAAAAATCGCTAAGTATTCCCATAAAATAGAAAAAAATAAGAAGAGGAAAATAGCGAATGTAAAGCTATTATTATGCCTGGGATAAAATAAAATGGAACCGGAATCAATTTCGGACTTCCTAAGCGGATTTCTCGAGGAAACTAAAGCTTAACAGAAGCGGAAAATCGCAAATTAGAGGGTTTTAGAGAAGAAATTCGGCTAAAATTTCGCCAGCTCATTGCGGAGTAATAAGTCTCGTTCGTTTGCCCGTTTACAACAAAATTAGGCTACAATTTTGTCCAAATCCGGCAATGTTCGAGCTACGTTTATTTCATATGTCTTATCTGGTCCCGATCGAGATTCAAGTGATTTGAGCCGAAAATCATCTGTCAACAAGTAATCAAAAATAGAAAAACACGAAAAAGGGTGCAACACGAGGACTTACCAGGGGGTCACCCATCTTAGTACTGCTCTCGCCCAAGCACGCTTAACTTCGGAGTTCTGATGGGATCCGGTGCATTAGTGCTGGTATAATCGCACCCCACATTGAGTGGGATTTTTATACTTATATGCCTCGCGTACGTGTGGAGCGGGCGGCGATGGACAACACGCTGCACTGCTCTCGCCCAAATGAGGCATGAAGTTAAACATTCTGGCGCGATGGCAGAGCTAGGATGGGTGACCTCCCTGGGAAGACCTCGTGTCGCGACCGTTTACATAAATTATGGATAAAACATTCGAAATAATTGTTTTTAATGAGTTAACCGTCTCCGGAGTAATCTGGGTCATACCCTTCCGCACAGAACCGGCTCACGACAACAAACATCTCTAAATGTTCCCAGAAAATAGGAAAAAAATAAGAAGAAGAAAATAGCGAATGTAAAGCTTTTATTATGCCTGGGATACGATAAAATGGAACCGAAATCGAATTTCGAACTTCATAAGCGGATTTCTCGAGGAAACAGAAGTTAACAGAAGCGGAAAATCGCAAATTAGAGGGCCTTAAAGAAGGAATTCGGCTAAAATCTCGCCAGCTCATTGCGGAGCAATGAGTCTCGTTCGTTTGCCCGTTTACAATCGAATTATGCTACAATTTTGTCCAAATCCGGCAGTGTCCGACCTACGTTGATTTCACATGTCTTATCTAGTCCCGATCGAGATTCAGATTATTTAAGCCGAAAATCGTCTCTCAACAAGTAATCAAAAATAGAAAAACACGAAAAGGGGTGCAACACGAGGAGTTCCCTGGGGGTCACCTATCCTAGTACTGGTCTCGCCCAAGCACGCTTAACTTCGGAGTTTTGATGGGATCCGGTGCATTAGTGCTGGTATGATCGCACCCCACATTGAGTGGGATTTTTATTCTTATATGCCTCGCGTACGTGTGGAGCAGGCAGAGATGGACAACACGCGGCACTGCTCCCGCCCAATCAGAACCATGAAGTTAAGCATTCTGGCGCGATGGCAGAGCTAGGATGGGTGACCTCCCTGGGAAGACCTCGTGTCGCGACCGTTTACATAAATTATGGATAAAACATTCGAAATAATTGTTTTTAATGAGTTAACCGTCTCCGGAGTAATCTGCGTCATACCCTTCCGCACAGAACCGGCTCACGACAACAAAAATCGCTAAATGTTCCCAGAAAATAGGAAAAAAATAAGAAGAAGAAAATAGCGAATGTAAAGCTTTTCTTATGCATGGGTTGCGATAAAGTGGAACCGAAATCAAATTTCGAACTTCCTAAGCGGATTTCTCGAGGAAACGGAAGATTAACAGAAGTGGAAAATCGCAAATTAGAGGGTCTTAGAGAAGGAATTTGGTTAAAATCTCGCAAGCTCACTACGGAGTAATGAGTCTCGTTCGTTTGCCCGTTTACAATCAAATTAGGCTACAATTTTGTCCGAATCCGGCAGTGCCCGAGCTACGTTGATTTCACATGTTTTATCAGGTCCCGATCGAGATTCAGATTATTTGAGCCAAAAATCGTCTGTCAACAAGTAATCAAAAATAGAAAAACACGAAAAGGGGTGCAACACGAGGAGTTCCCTGGGGGTCACCTATCCTAGTACTGGTCTCGCCCAAGCACGCTTAACTTCGGAGTTCTGATGGGATCCGGTGCATTAGTGCTGGTATGATCGCACCCCACATTGAGTGGGATTTTTATTCTTATATGCCTCGCGTACGTGTGGAGCGGGCGGAGATGGACAACACGCGGCACTGCTCTCGCCCAATCAGAACCATGAAGTTAAGCATTCTGGCGCGATGGCAGAGCTAGGATGGGTGACCTCCCTGGGAAGACCTCGTGTCGCGACCGTTTACATAAATTATGGATAAAACATTCGAAATAATTGTTTTTAATGAGTTAACCGTCTCTGTAATAATCTGCGTCATACCCTTCCGCACAGAACCGGCTCACGACAACAAAAATCGCTAAGTATTCCAAAAAAACAGAAAAAAATAAGAAGAGGAAAATAGCGAATGTAAAACTATTATTATGCCTGGGATAAAATAAAATGGAACCGGAATCAATTTCGGACTTCCTAAGCGGATTTCTTGACGAAACGAAAGCTTAACAGAAGCGGAAAATCGCAAATTAGAGGGTTTTAGACAAGAAATTCGGCTAAAATCTCGCCAGCTCATTGCGGAGTAATAAGTCTCGTTCGTTTGCTCGTTTACAACCAAATTAGGCTACAATTTTGTCCAAATCCGGCAATGTTCGAGCTACGTTGATTTCACATGTCTTATCTGGTCCCGATCGAGATTCAAGTGATTTGAGCCGAAAATCATTTGTCAACAAGTAATCAAAAATAGAAAAACACGAAAAAGGGTGCAACACGAGGATTTCCCAGGTGGTCACCCATCCTAGTACTACTCTCGCCCAAGCAAGCTTAACTTCGGAGTTCTGATGGGATCTGCTGCATTAGTGCGAGAATGATCGCACCCGACATTGAGTAAGATGTTTATTCTTATATCCCTCGAGTACGTGTGGAGCGGGCGGCGATGGACAACACGCGGCACTGCTCTCGCCCAATCAGAACCATGAAGTTAAGCGTTCTGGCGCGATGGCAGAGCTAGGATGAGTGACCTCCCTGGGAAGACCTCGTGTCGCGACCGTTTACATAAATTATGGATAAAACATTCGAAATAATTGTTTTTAATGAGTTACCCGTCTCCGGAGTAATCTGGATCATACCCTTCCGCACAGACAGGCTCACGACAACAATCGCTAAATGTTCCCAGAAAATAGAAAAAAAATAAAAAGAAGAAAAAAGCGAATGTAAAGCTTTTATTATGCCTGGGATACGATAATGTGGAACCGAAATCGAATTTCGAACTTCCTAAGCGGATTTCTCGAGGAAACGGAAGTTAACAGAAGCGGAAAATCGCAAATTAGAGGGCCTTAGAGAAGGAATTCGGCTAAAATCTCGTCAGCTCATTGCGGAGGAATGAGTCTCGTCGTTTGCCCGTTTACAATCAAATTAGGCTACAATTTTGTCCAAATCCGGCAGTGTCCGACCTACGTTGATTTCACATGTCTTATCTGGTCCCGATCGAGATTCTGATTATTTGAGCCGAAAATCTTCTGTCAACAATTAATCAAAAATAGAAAAACACGAAAAGGGGTGCAACACGAGGAGTTCCCTGGGGGTCACCTATCCTAGTACTACTCTCGCCCAAGCACGCTTAACTTTGGAGTTCTGATGGGATCCGGTAAATTAGTGCTGGTATGATCGCACCCGACATTGAGTGGATGTTTATTCTTATATCCAAAGAGTACGTGTGGAGAAAGCGACGATGGACAACACGCGGCACTGCTCTCGCCTAATCAGAACCATGATGTTAAGCGTTCTGGTGCGATGGGAGAGCTAGGATGGGTAACCTCCCTGGAAAGTACTCGTGTCACGACCGTTTACATAAATTATGGATAAAACAGTCGAAATAATTGTTTTTAATGAGTTAAACGTCTCCGGAGTAATCTACGTAATACCCTTCTGCATAGAACCGGCTCACGACAACAAAAATCGCTAAGTATTCCCAGAAAACAGAAAAAAAATAAGAAGAACAAAATAGCGAATGTAAAGCTATTATTATGCCTGGGATAAAATAAAATGGAACCGGAATCAATTTCGGACTTCCTAAGCGGATTTCTCGAGAAAACGAAAGCTTAACAGAAGCGGAAAATCGCAAATTAGAGGGTTTTAGAGAAGAAATTCGGCTAAAATCTCGCCAGCTCATTGCGGAGTAAAAAGTCTCGTTCGTTTGCCCGTTTACAATCAAATTAGGCTACAATTTTGTCCAAATCCGGCAATGTTCGAGCTACGTTGATTTCACATGTCTTATCTGGTCCTGATCGAGATTCAAGTGATTTGAGCCAAAATCATATGTCAACAAGTAATCAAAAATAGAAAAACACGAAAAGGGGTGCAACACGAGGACTTCCCAGGGGTCAACCATCCTAGTACTGCTCTCGCCCAAGCACGCTTAACTTCGGAGTTCTGATGGGATCCGGTGCATTAGTGCTGGTATGATCGCACCAGACATTGAGTTGAATGTTCATTCTTATATCCCTCGAGTACGTGTGGAACGGGCGGCGATGGACAACACGCGGCACTGCTCTCGCCCAATCAGAACCATGAAGTTAAGTGTTCTGGCGCGATGGCAGAGCTAGGATGGGTGACCTCCCGTGGAAGTCCTCGGGTCGTGACCGTTTACGTAAATTATGGAAAAAACAGTCGACATAATTTTTTTTAATTAGTTAACTGTCTCCGGAGTAATCTGGGCAATACACTTCGGCACAGAACCGGCTCACGACAACAAAAATCGCTTAATGTTCCCAGAAAATAGGAAAAAAATAAGAAGAAGAAAATAGCGAATGTAAAGCTTTTCTTATGCATGGGTTGCGATAAAGTGGAACCAAAATCGAATTTCGAACTTCCTAAGCGGATTTCTCGAGGAAACGGAAGGTTAACAGAAGTGGAAAATCGCAAATTAGAGGGTCTTAGAGTAGGAATTTGGTTAAAATCTCGCAAGCTCATTGCGGAGTAATGAGTCTCATTCGTTTGCCCGTTTACAATCAAATTAGGCTACAATTTTGTCCGAATCCGGCAGTGCCCGAGCTACGTTGATTTCACATGTCTTATCAGGTCCCGATCGAGATTCAGATGATTTGAGCCGAAAATCGTCTGTCAATAAGTAATCAAAAATAGAAAAACACGAAAAGGGGTGCAACACGAGGACTTCCCAAGGGGTCACCCATCCTAGTACTGCTCTCGCCCATTCACGCTTAACTTCGGAGTTCTGATGGGATCCGGTGCATTAGTGCTGGTATGATCGCACCCGATATTGAGTGGGATGTTTATTCTTATATCCTTCGAGTATGTGTGGAGCGGGCGGCGATGGACAACACGCGGCACTGCTCTCGTCCAATCAGAACCATGAAGTTAAGCGTTCTGGCACGATGGCATAATTGTTTTTAATGCGTTAACCGTCTCCGGAGTAATCTGGTTCATACCATTCGGCACAGAACCGGCTCACGACAACAAAAATCGATAAATGTTCCCAGAAAATAGGAAAAAAATAAGAAGAAGAAAATAGGGAATGTAAAGCTTTTATTATGCCTGGGATACGATAAAGTGGAACCGAAATCGAATTTCGGCCTTCCTAAGCGGATTTCTCGAGGAAACGGAAGTTTAACAGAAGCGGAAAATCGCAAATTAGAGGGTCTTAAAGAAGGAATTTGGCTAAAATCTCGCAAGCTCATTGCGAAGTAATGAGTCTCATTCGTTTGCCCGTTTACAATCAAATTAGTCTACAATTTTGTCCAAATCTGGCAGTGCCCGAGCTACGTTGATTTCACATGTTTTATCTATTCCTGATCGAGATTCAGATGATTTGAGCAAAAATCGTCTGTCACCAAGTAATCAAAAATAGAAAAATACGAAAAGGGGTACATCTCGAGGAAACGAAAGCTTAACAGAAGCAGTATATCGCAAATTAGAAGGTCTTAGAGAAGGAATTCGGCTAAAATATCGCCATCTCATTGCGGAGTAATGAGTCTTGTTCGTTTGCCCGTTTACCATAAAATTAGCCTACAATTTTGTTCAAATCCGGCAGTGCCCGAGCTACGTTGATTTCACATGTCATATCTGGTCCCGATCGAGATTCAGATGATTTGAGCCGAAAATCGTCTGTCACCAAGTAATCAAAAATAGAAAAACAAGAAAAGGGGTACAACACGAGGATTTCTTAGGGGGTCACCCATCCTAGCACTGCTCTCGCCTAAGCACGCTTAACTTCGGAGTTCTGATGGGATCCCGTGCATTAGTGCTGGTATGATCGCACCCGACATTGAGTGGGATGTTTATTCTTATATCCCTCGAGTACGTGTGGAGCGGGAGGCGATGGACAACACGCGGCACTGCTCTCGCCCAATCAGAACCATGAAGTTAAGCGTTCTGGCGCGATGGCCGAGTTAGGATGGGTGACCCTTGTGGAAAGTCCTCGTGTCGCGACCGTTTACGTAAATTATGGCTAAAATAGTAAAAATAATTGTTTTTAATGAGTTAACCGTCTCC
Organism: Primulina tabacum; assembly: GCF_025594145.1. Classification (NCBI taxonomy): domain Eukaryota; kingdom Viridiplantae; phylum Streptophyta; class Magnoliopsida; order Lamiales; family Gesneriaceae; genus Primulina; species Primulina tabacum. Next base: position 30,320,764 of record NC_134559.1, on the reverse strand, counting down.
GGAGTAATCTGGGTCATAACCTTCCGCACAGAACCGGCTCACGACAACAAAAATCGTTAAATGTTCCCAGAAAATAGAAAAAAAAAATAAGAATAAGATAATAGCGAATGTAAAGCTATTATTATGCCTGGGATACGATAAAATGGAACCGAAATCGAATCTCGGACTACCTAAACGGATTTCTCGAGGAAACGGAAGCTTAACAAATGCGGAAAATCGCTAATTAGAGGGTCTTAGAGAAGGAATTCGGCTAAAATCTCGCCAGCTCATTGCGGAGTAATCAGTCTCGTTCTTTTTCCCGTTTACAATCAAATTAGGCTACAATTTTGTCCAAATCCGGCAGTGCCCGAGCTACGTTGATTTCACATGTCTTATCAGGTCCCGATCGAGATTCAGATGAGTTGAGCCGAAAATCGTCTGTCAACAAGTAATCAAAAATAGAAAAACACGTAAAGGGGTGCAACACGAGGACTTCCTAGGGGGTCACCCATCCTAGTACTGTTCTCGCACAAGCACGCTTTACTTCGGAGTTCTGATGGGATCCGGTGCATTAGTGCTGGTATGATCACACCGGACATTGAGTGGGATGTTTATTCTTATATCCCTCGAGTACGTGTGGAGCGGAGGGCGATGGACAACACGCGGCACTGCTGTCGCCCAATCATAACCATGAAGTTAAGCGTTCTGGCGCGATGGTAGAGCTAGGATGGGTGACATCCCTGGGAAGTCCTTGTGTCGCGAAGGTTTACGTAAATTATGGCTAAAACAGTCGAAATAAATTTTTTTAATGAGTTAACCGTCTCCAGAGTAATCTGCGTCATACCTTTCTGCACAGAACCGGCTCACGACAACAAAAATCTCTAAATGTTCCTAGAAAATAGGAAAAAAATAAGAAGGAAATAGCGAATGCAAAGCTATTATTATTCCTGGGATACGATAAAATGGAACCGGAAACGAATTTCGAACTTCCTAAGCGGATTTCTCGAGAAAACGAAAGCTTAACAGAAGCGGTAAATCGCAAATTAGAGGGTCTTAAAGAAGGAATTCGGCTAAAATATCGCCATCTCATTGCGGAGTAATGAGTCTCGTTCGTTTGCCCGTTTACAATCAAATTAGCCTACAATTTTGTCCAAATCCGGCAGTGCCCGAGCTACGTTGATTTCACATGTCTTATCTGGTCCCGATCGAGATTCAGATTATTTGAGTCAAAAATCATCTGTCAACAAGTAATCAAAAATAGAAAAACACGAAAAGGGGTGCAACACGAGGACTTTCCAGGGGGTCACCCATCTTAGTACTGGTCTCGCCCTAGCACGCTTAACTTTGGAGTTCTTATGGGATTCGGTGCATTAGTGCTGGTATGATCGCACCCCACATTGAGTGTGATTTTTATTCTTATATGCCTCGCGTACGTGTGAAGCGGGCGACAATGGACAACACGCGGCACTGCTCTCGCCCAATCAGAACCATGAAGTTAAGCGTTCTGGCGCGATGGTAGAGCTAGGATGGGTGACCTCCCTGTGAAGACCACGTGTCGCGACCGTTTACGCAAATTATGGATAAAACATTTCGAAATAATTGTTTTTAATGAGTTAACCGTCTCCGGAGTAATCTGGGTCATACCCTTCCGCACAGAACCGGCTCACGACAACAAAAATTGCTAAATGTTCCCAAAAAAAAGGAAAAAAATAAGAAGAAGAAAATAGCGAATGTAAAACTTTTATTATACCTGGGATACGATAAAGTGGAACCGAAATCGAATTTCGAACTTCCTAAGCGGATTTTTCGAGGAAACGGAAGCTTAATAGAAGCGGAAAATCGCAAATTAGAGGGTTTTAGAGAAGGAATTCGGCTAAAATCTCGCCAGCTCATTGCGGAGTAATGAGTCTCGTTCGTTTGCCCGTTTACAATCAAATTAGGCTACAATTATGTCCAAATCCGGCAGTGTCCGACCTACGTTGATTTCACATGTCTTATCTGGTCCCGATCGAGATTCAGAATATTTGAGCCGAAAATCGTCTGTCAACAAGTAATCAAAAATAGAAAAACACGAAAAGGGGTGCAACATGAGGACTTCCCTGGGGGTCACCTATCCTAGCACTGCTCTCGGCCAAGCACGCTTAACTTCGGAGTTCTGATGGTATCCGGTGAATTAGTGCTGGTATGATCGCTCCCGACATTGAGTGGATGTTTATTCTTATATCCCAAGTGTACGTGTGGAGAAAGCGACGATGGACAACACGAGGCATTGCTCTCGCCCAATCAGAACCATGAAGTTAAGCGTTCTGGCGCGATGGCAGAGCTAGGATGGGTAACCTCCCTTGGAAGTACTCGTGTCACGACCGTTTACGTAAATTATGGATGAAACAGACGAAATAATTGTTTTTAATGAGTTAACCGTCTCCGGAGTAATCTACGTAATACCCTTCTGCATAGAACTGGCTCACGATAACAAAAATCGCTAAGTATTCCCAGAAAACAGAAAAAAAAAGAAGAAGAAAATAGCGAATGTAAAGCAATTATTATGCCTAATAAAATGGAACCGAAATCGAATTTCGGACTTCCTAAGCGGATTTCTCGAGGAAACGAAAGCTTAATAGAAGCGGAAAATCGCAAATTAGAGGGTTTTAGAGAAGAAATTCGGCTAAAATCTCCCCAGTTCATTGCGGAGTAATAAGTCTCGTTCGTTTGCCCGTTTACAATCAAATTAGGCTACAATTTTGTCCAAATCCGGCAATGTTCGAGGTACGTTGATTTCACATGTCTTACCTGGTCCCGATCGAGATTCAAGTGATTTGAGCCGAAAATCGTCTGTCAACAAGTAATCAAAAATAGAAAAAGACGAAAAGGGGTGCAACACGAGGATTTCCCAGGGGGTCAACCATCCTAATACTGCTCTCGCCCAAGCACGCTTAAATTCGGAGTTCTGATGGGATCCAGTGCATTAGTGCTAGTATGATCGCACCCGACATTGAGTGGGATGTTTATTCTTATATTATTCGATTATGTGTGGAGCGGGCGGCGATAGACAACACGCGGCACTGCTCTCGTCCAATCAGAACCATGAAGTTAAAAGTTCTGGCGCGATGGCAGAGCTAGGATGGGTGACCGCCCTTGAAAGTCCTCGTGTCGCGACCGTTTACGTAAATTATGGATAAAACAGTCGACATAATTGTTTTTAATGAGTTAACCGTCTCCGGAGTAATCTGGGTCATACCATTCGGCACAGAACCGGCTCACGACAACAAAAATCGATAAATGTTCTTAGAAAGTAGGAAAAAAATAAGAAGAAGAAAATAGAGAATGTAATGCTTTTATTATGCCTGGGATACAATAAAGTGGAACCGAAATCGAATTTCGAACTTCCTAAGTGGATTTCTCGAGGAAACGGAAGCTTAACAGAAGCGGAAAATCGCAAATTAGAGGGTCTTAAAGAAGGAATTTGGCTAAAATCTCGCAAGCTCATTGCGGAGTAATGAGTCTCGTTCGTTTGCCAGTTTACAATCAAATTAGTCTACACTTTTGTCCAAATCCGGCAGTGTCCGAGCTACGTTGATTTCACATGTTTTATCTATTCCTGATCGAGATTCAGAGGGTTTGAGCCGAAAATCGTCTGTCACCAAGTAATCAAAAATAGAAAAACACGAAAAAGGGTACAACACGAGGACTTCTCAGGGGGTCACCCATCCTATCACTGCTCTCGCCCAAGCACGCTTAACTTCGGAGTTCTGATGGGATCCCGTGCGTTAGTGCTTGTATGATCGCACCCAATATTGAGTTGGATGTTTAATCCTAAATCCTTCGAGTATTTGTGGAGCGGGCAGCGATGGACAACACGCGGCACTGCTCTCGCCCAATCAGAACCATGAAGTTAAGCGTTCTGGCGCGATGACAGAGCTAGGATGGGTGACCTCCCTGGGAAATCCTCGTGTCGCGACCGTTTACGTAAATTATGGATAAAACATATAAAATAATCGTCTGTGAACAAGTAATCAAGAATAGAAAAAGACGAAAAGGGGTGCCACACGAGGACATCCCAGGTGGTCACCCATCCTAGTACTGCTCTCGTCCAAGCACGCTTAGCTTCGGAGTTCTGATGGGATCCGGTGCATTAGTGCTGGTATGGTCGCACCCGACATTGATTGGATGTTTATTCTTATATCCCAACAGCACGTGTGGAGAAGGCGACGATGGACAACACGCGGCACTGCTCTCGCCCAATCAGAACCATGATGTTAAGCGTTCTGGCGCGATGGCAGAGCTAGGATAGGTAACCTCCCTGGGAAGTACTCGTGTCACGACCGTTTACGTAAATTATGGATAAAACAGTCGAAATAATTGTTTTTAATGAGTAAGCCGTATCCGGAGTAATCTACGTAATACCCTTCTGCACAGAACCGGCTCACGACAACAAAAATCGCTAAAAAGAAGAAAATAGCGAATGTAAAACTATTATTATGCCTGTGATAAGATAAAATGGAACCGGAATAAAATTTCGGACTTCCTAATTGGATTTCTAGAGGAAACGGAAGCTTAACAGAAGCGAAAATCGCAAATTAGAGGGTTTTAGAGAAGAAATTCGGCTAAAATCTCGCAAGCTCATTGCGGAGTAATGATTCTCGTTCGTTTGGCAACAATTTTGTCCAAATCCGGCAGTGCCCGAGCTACGTTTATTTCACATGTCTCATCTGGTCCCGATCGAGATTCAGATGATTTGAGCCGAAAATCGTTTGTCAACAAGTAATCATAAATACAAAAACACGAAAAGGGGTGCAACACGAGGACTTCCCAAGGGGTCACCCATCCTAGTACTGCTCTCGCCCATGCACGCTTAACTTCGGAGTTTTGATGGGATCCAGTGCATTAGGGCTTGTATGATCGCACTTGATATTGAGTGGGATGTTTATTCTTATATCCTTCGAGTATGTGTGGAGCGGGCGGCGATGGACAACACGCGGCACTGCTCTCGTCCAATCAGAACCATGAAGTTAAGCGTTCTGGCACGATGGCAGAGCTAGGATGGGTGACCTCCCTTGGAAATCCTCGTGTCGCTACCGTTTACGTAAATTATGGATAAAACAGTCGACATAATTGTTTTTAATGAGTTAACCGTCTCCGTAGTAATCTGGGTCATACCATTCGGCACAGAACCGGCTCACGACAACAAAAATCGATAAATGTTCCCAGAAAATAGGAAAAAAATAAGAAGAAGAAAATAGCGAATGTAATGCTTTTATTATGCCTGAGATACGATAAAGTGGAACCGAAATCGAATTTCGAACTTCCTAAGCGGATTTCTCGAGGAAACGGAAGCTTAACAGAAGCGGAAAATCGCAAATTAGAGGGTCATAAAGAAGGAATTTGGCTAAAATCTCGCAAGCTCATTACAAAGTAATGAGTCTCGTTCGTTTTCCCGTTTACAATCAAATTAGTCTACAATTATGTCCAAATCTGGCAGTGCCTGAGCTACGTTGGTTTCACATGTTTTATCTATTCCTGATCGAGATTCAGATGATTTGAGCGAAAATCGTCTGTCACCAAGTAATCAAAAATAGAAAAATACGAAAAGGGGTACAACACGAGGACTTCTCAAGGGGTCACCCATCCTAGCACTGCTCTCGCCCAAGCACGCTTAACTTCGGAGTTCTGATGGGATCTTGTGCATTAGTGCTGGTATGATCGCACCCGATATTGAGTTGGATGTTTATTCTTATATCCTTCGAGTATGTGTGGAGCGGGCGGCGATGGACAACACGCGGCACTGCTCTCGCCCAATCAGAACCATGAAGTTAAGCGTTCTGGCGCGATGGCAGAGCTAGGATGGATGACCTCCCTGGGAAGTCCTCGTGTCGCGACCGTTTACGTAAATTATGGATAAAACATTCAAAATAATTGTTTTTAACGAGTTGATCGTCTTTGGAGTAATCTGGGTCATACCCTTCTGCACAGAACCGGCTCACGACAACAAAAATCGCTAAATGTTCCCAAAAAATAGGAAAAAAATAAGAAGAAGAAAATAGTGAATGTAAAGCTTTTATTATGCCTGGGATACGATAAAGTGGAACCGAAATTGAATTTCGAACTTACTAAGCGGATTACTCGAGGAAACGGAAGCTTAACAGAAGCGGAAAATCGCAAATTAGAGGGTCTTAGAGAAGGAATTCGGCTAAAATCTAGCCAGCTCATTGCGGAGTAATGAATCTCGTTCGTTTGCCCGTTACCAATCAAATTAGGCTACAATTTTGTCAAAATTCGGCAGTGCCCGAGCTACGTTGATTTCTCATGTCTTATCTGGTCCCGATCGAGATTCAGATGATTTGAGCCGAAAATCGTCTGTCAACAAGTAATCAAAAATAGAAAAACACGAAAATGGGTGCAACACGAGGACTTCCCAGGTGGTCACCCATCCTTGTACTGCTCTCGTCCAAGAACGCTTAGCTTCGGAGTTCTGATGGGATCCGGTGCATTAGTGCTGGTATGATCGCACCCGACATTGAGTGGATGTTTATTCTTATATCTCAAGAGTACGTGTGGAGAAGGCGACAATGGACAACACGCGGCACTGCTCTCGCCCAATCAGAACCATGAAGTTAAGCGTTCTGGCGTGATGGCCGAGCCAGGATGGGTAACCTCCCTGGGACGTACTCGTGTCACGACCATTTACGTAAATTATGGATAAAACAGTCGAAATAATTGTTTTTAATGAGTTATCCGTCTCCGGAGTAATCTGCGTCATACCCTTCCGCACAGAACCGGCTCACGACAACAAAAATCGATAAATGTACTCAGAAAATAGAAAAAAAAAATAAGAAGAAGGAAATAGCGAATGTAAAACTATTATTATGCCTGGGATACGATAAAATGGAACGGGAATCGAATTTCGTACTTCCTAAACGGATTTCTCGAGGAAACGGAAGCTCAACAGAAGCGGAATATCTCAAATTAGAGGGTCTTAGAGAAGGAATTCGGCTAAAATCTCACCAGCTCATTGCGTAATAACGAGTCTCGTTCGTTTGACCGTTTACAATCAAATTAGCCTACAATTTTGTCCAAATCCGGCAGTGGCCGAGCAACGTTGATTTCAGTCGAAATAATTTTTTTTAATGAGTTAACCGTCTCTGGGGTAATTTGCGTCATACCCTTCCGCACAGAACCGGCTCACGACAACAAAAATCGATAATTGTTCCCAGAAAATAGAAAAAAAATAAGAAGAAGGAAATAACGAATGTAAAACTATTATTATGCCTGGGATACGATAAAATGGAACCGGAATCGAATTTTGGACTTCCTAAACGGATTTCTCGAGGAAACGAAAGCTTAACAGAAGCGAAAAATCGCAAATTAGAGGGTCTTAAAGAAGGAATTCGGCTAAAATCTCGTCAGCTCATTGCGTAGTAATGAGTCTCGTCCGTTTGCCCGTTTACAATCAAATTAGCCTACAATTTTGTCCAAATACGGCAGTGCCTGAGCCACGTTGATTTCACATGTCTTATCTGGTCGCGATCGAGATTCAGATGATTTGAGCCGAAAATCGTCTGTCAAAAAGTAATCAAAAATAGAAAAACACGAAAAAGGGTGCAACACGAGGACTTCCCATGGGGTCACCCATCCTAGTACTGCTCTCACCCAAGCACACTTAACTTCGGAATTCTGATGGGATCCAGTGCATTAGTGCTGGTATGATCGCACACGACATCGAGTGGGATGTTTATTATTATATCCTTCGAGTACGTGTGGAGCGGACGACGATGGACAAAACAGTCGAAATAATTGTGTTTAATGAGTTAACCGTCTCCGGAGTGATCTACGTAATACCCTTCCGCACAGAACCGGCTCACGACAAAAAAAATCGCTAAATGTTCTAGAAAATAGAAATAAAAAATAAGAAGAATAAAATAGCGAATGTAAAGCTATTATTATGCTGGGATACAATAAAATGGAACCGGAATCGAATTTCGGACTTCCTAAACGGATTTCTCGAAGAAACGAAAGCTTAACAGAAGCGGAAAATCGCAAATTAGAGGGTCTTAGAGAAGAAATTCGGCTAAAATCTCGCCAGCTCATTGCGGAGTAATGAGTCTCGTTCGCTTGCCCGTTCACAATCAAATTAGCCTACAATTTTGTCCAACTCCGGCAGTGCCCGAGCCATGTTGATTTCACATGTCTTATCTGGTCCCGATCGAGATTCAAATGATTTGAGCCGAAAATCGTCTGTCAACAAGTAATCAAAAATATAAAAACACGAAAAGGGGTGCAACACGAGGACTTCTCAGATGGTCACCCATCCTAGTACTGCGCTCGCCCAAGCACGCTTAACTTCAGAGTTCTAATGGGATCCGGTGCATTAGTGCTGGTATGATCGCACCTGAAATTGAGTGGGATGTTTTTTCTTATATCCTTCGAGTACGTGTGGAGCGGACGGCGATGGACAACACGCGGCACTGTTCTCGCCCAATCAGAACCATGAAGTTAAGCGTTCTGGCGCGATGGCAGAGCTAGGATGGGTGACCTCCTTGGGCAATCCTCGTGTCGCGACCGTTTACGTAAATTATGGCTAAATAGTAGAAATAATTATTTTTAATGAGTTAACCGTCTCGAGAGTAATCTACGTTATACCCTTCCGCAGAGAACTGGCTCACGACAACAAAAATTGTTAAATGCTCCCATAAAATAGGAAAAAAAAAACAAGAAGAAAATAACGAATGTAAATCTATTATTATGCCTTGGATACGATAAAATGGAAGCGGAATCGAATTTCGGACTTCCTAAACGGATTTCTCGAGAAAACAGAAGCTTAACAGAAGCGGAAAATCGCAAATTAGAGGGTCTTAAAGAAAGAATTCGGCTAAAATCTCGCCAGCTCATTGCGGAGTGATGAGTCTCGTTCGTTTGCCCGTTTATAATAAAATCAGGCTACAATTTTGTCCAAATCCGGCAGTACCCGAGCTACGCAGATTTCACATGTCTTATCTGGTCCCGATAGAGATTCAGATGATTTGAGCCGAAAATCGTCTGTCAACAAGTAATCAAAAATACAAAAACACGAAAAGGGGTGCAACATGAGGACTTTCCAGGGGGTCACCCATCCTAGTACTGCTCTCTCCCAAGCACGCTTAACTTCGGAATTATGGTGGGATCCGGTGCATTAGTGCTGGTATGATCGCTCATGATATTGAGTGGGATGTTTATTCTTATATCCCTGAAGTACGTGTGGAGCGGGCGGCGATAGACAACACGCGGCGCCGCTCTCGCCCAATAAGAACCATGAAGTTAAGCGTTCTGGCGCGATGGCAGTGCTAGGATGGGTGACCTCCCTGAGAAGACCTCGTGTCGCGACCGTTTACGTAAATTATGGATAAAACAGTCGAAATAATTGTTTTTAATGAGTTAACCATCTCCGGAGTAATCTGCGTCATATCCTTCCGCACAGAACCGGCTCACAACAACAAAAATCGCTAAATGTTCCCAGAAAATAGGAAAAAAATAAGAAGAAGGAAATAGCGAATGTAAAGCTATTATTATGCCTGGGATATGATAAAATGGAACCGGAATCGAATTTCGAACTTCCTAAGCGGATTTCTCGAGGAAACGAAAGCTTAAGAGAAGCGGTAAATCGCAAATTAGAGGGTCTTAGACAAGAAATTCGGCTAAAATCTCGTCTGCTCATTGCGTAGTAATGAGTCTTGTTCGTTTGCCCGTTTACAATAAAATTAGCCTACAATTTTGTCCAAATCCGGCAGTGCCCGAGCTACGTTGATTTCACATGTCATATCTGGTCCCGATCGAGAATCAGATGATTTGAGCCGAAAATCATATGTCAACAAGTAATCAAAAATAGAAAAACACGAAAAAGGGTGCAACACGAGGACTTCCCAGGGGGTCACCCACCCTAGTACTGCTCTCGCCCATGCACGCTTAACTTCGGAGTTCTGATGGGATCCGGTGCATTAGTGCTGGTATGATAGCACCCGACATTGAGTGAGATGTTTATTCTTATATCCCTCGAGTACGTGTGGAGCGAGCGGCGATGGACAACACGCGGCACTGCTCTCGCCCAATCATAACCATGAAGTTAAGCGTTCTTGCGCGATGGCAGAGCTAGGATAGGTGACCTCCCTGGTAAGACCTCTTGATGCGACCGTTTACGTAAATTATGGATAAAACAGTCTAAATAATTGTTTTTTATGAGTTATCCGTCTCCGGAGTAATCTGCGTCATACCCTTCCGCACAGAACCGGCTCACGGCAACAAAAATCGATAAATGTACTCAAAAAATAGAAAAAAAAATAAGAAGAAGGAAATAGCGAATGTAAAGCTATTATTATGCCTGGGATACGTTAAAATGGAACGAGAATCAAATTTCGTACTTCCTAAACGGATTTCTCGAGGAAACGAAAGCTCAACAGAAGCGGAAAATCGCAAATAGAGGGTCTTAGAGAAGGAATTCGGCTAAAATCTCACCAGCTCATTGCGTAGTAATGAGTCTCGTTCGTTTGCCCGTTTACAATCAAATTAGCCTACAATTTTGTCCAAATCCGGCAGTGCTCGAGCTACGTTGATTTCACTCGAAATATTTTTTTTTAATGAGTTAACCGTCTCTGGGGTAATCTGCGTCATACCTTTCCGCACAGAACCGGCTCACGACAAAAAAAATCGATAATTGTTCCCAGAAAATAGAAAAAAAATAAGAAGAAGGAAATAACGAATGTAAAGCTATTATTATGCCTGGGATACGATAAAATGGAACCGGAATCGAATTTCGAACTTTCTAAGCGGATTTCTCGAGGAAACGAAAGCTCAACAGAAGCGGAAAATCGCAAATAGAGGGTCTTAGAGAAGAAATTCGGCTAAAATCTCACCAGCTCATTGCGTAGTAATGAGTCTCGTTCGTTTTCCCGTTTACAATCAAATTAGCCTACAATTTTGTCCAAATCCGGCAGTGCCCGAGCTACGTTGATTTCAGTCGAAATAATTTTTTTTAATGAGTTAACCGTCTCTGGGGTAATCTGCGTCATACCTTTCCGCACAGAACCGGCTCACGACAACAAAAATCGATAATTGTTCCCAGAAAATAGAAAAAAAATAAGAAGAAGGAAATAACGAATGTAAAGCTATTATTATGCCTGGGATACGATAAAATGGAACCGGAATCGAATTTCGAACTTCCTAAACGGATTTCTCGAGGAAACGAAAGCTCAACAGAAGCGGAAAATCGCAAATAGAGGGTCTTAGAGAAGGAATTCGGCTAAAATCTCACCAGCTCATTGCGTAGTAATGAGTCTCGTTCGTTTGCCCGTTTACAATCAAATTAGCCTACAATTTTGTCCAAATCCGGCAGTGCCCGAGCTACGTTGATTTCAGTCGAAATAATTTTTAATGAGTTAACCGTCTCCGGAGTTATCTGCGTCCTACCCTTCCGCACAGAACCGGCTCACGAAAACAAAAATCGATAAATGTTCCCAGAAAATAGAAAAAAAATAAGAAGAAGGAAATAACGAATGTAAAGCTATTATTATGCCTGGGATACGATAAAATGGAACCGGAATCGAATTTCGAACTTCCTAAGCGGATTTCTCGAGGAAACGAAAGCTTAACAGAAGCGGTAAATCGCAAATTAGAGGGTCTTAGAGAAGGAATTCGGCTAAAATCTCGTCAGCTCATTGCGTAGCAATGAGTCTCGTCCGTTTGCCCGTTTACAATCAAATTAGCCTACAATTTTGTCTAAATCCGGCAATGCCTGAGCTACTTTCATTTCACATGTCTTATCTGGTCCCGATAGAGATTTATATGATTTGAGCCGAAAATCATCTGTCAACAAGTAATCAAAAATAGAAAAACACGAAAAGGGTTGCAACACGAGGACTTCCCAGGGGGTCACCCATCCTAGTACTGCTCTCGCCCAAGCACGCTTAACTTCGAATTTCTGATGGAATCCGGTGCATTAGTGCTGGTTTGATCGCACCCGACATTGAGTGGATGTTTATTCTTATATCCCTCGAGTACGTGTGGAGCGGGCGGCGATGGACAACACGCGGCACTGCTCTCGCCCAATCATAACCATGAAGTTAAGCGTTCTGGCGCGATGGCATAGCTAGGATGGTTGACCTCCCTGGGAAGACCTCCTGTCGCGACCGTTTACGAAAATTATGGATAAAACAGTCGAAATAATTTTTAATGAGTTAACCGTCTCCGGAGTTATCTGCGTCATACCCTTCCGCACAGAACCGGCTCACGAAAACAAAAATCGATAAATGTTCCCAGAAAATAGAAAAAAAATAAGAAGAAGGAAATAACGAATGTAAAGCTATTATTATGCCTGGGATACGATAAAATGGAACCGGAATCGAATTTCGAACTTCCTAAGCGGATTTCTCGAGGAAACGAAAGCTTAACAGAAGCGGTAAATCGCAAATTAGAGGGTCTTAGAGAAGGAATTCGGCTAAAATCTCGTCAGCTCATTGCGTAGTAATGAGTCTTGTCCGTTTGCCCGTTTACAATCAAATTAGCCTACAATTTTGTCCAAATCCGGCAGTGCCCGAGCTACTTTCATTTCACCTGTCTTATCTGGTCCTGATCGAGATTCAGTTGATTTGAGCCGAAAATCGTCTGTCAACAAGTAATCAAAAATCGAAAAACACGAAAAGAGATGCAACAGGAGGACTTCTCAGGGGGTCACCCATCCTAGTACTACTCTCGCCCAAGCACGCTTAACTTTGGAGTTCTGATGGGATCCGGTTCATTAGTGCTGGTATGATCGCACCCGACATTGAGTGGGATGTTTATTCTTATATCCCTCGAGTACATGTGGAGCGGGTGGCGATGGACAACACGCGGCACAGCTCTCGCCCAATCATAACCATGAAGTTAAGCGTTCTGGCGCGATGGCAGAGGTAGGATGGGTGACCTCCCTGGAAAGACCTCGTGTCGCGACCGTTTACGTAAATTATAGATAAAACAGTCGAAATAATTGTTTTTAATGAGTTAACCGTCTCCGGAGTAATCTGCGTCATACCCTTCCGCACAGAACTGGCTCACGACAACAAAAATCGATAAATGTTCCCAGAAAATAGAATAAAAACTAAGAAGAAAGAAATAACGAATGTAAAGCTATTATTATTCTTGGGATACGATAAAATGGAATTAGAATCGAATTTCGAACTTCCTAAGCGGATTTCTCGAGGAAACGAAAGCTTAACAGAAGCGGTAAATCGCAAATTAGAGGGTCTTAGGGAAGGAATTCGGCAAAAATCTCGTCAGCTCATTGCGTAGAATGAGTCTCGTTCGTTTGCACGTTTACAATCAAATTAGCCTACAATTTTGTCCAAATCCGGCAGTGCCCGAGCTACGTTGATTTCAGTCGAAATAATTTTTTTTAATGAGTTAACCGTCTCTGGGGTAATCTGCGTCATACCTTTCCGCACAAAACCGGCTCACGACAACAAAAATCGATAATTGTTCCCAGAAAATAGAAAAAAAATAAGAAGAAGGAAATAACGAATGTAAAGCTATTATTATGCCTGGGATACGATAAAATGGAACCGGAATCGAATTTCGAACTTCCTAAGCGGATTTCTCGAGGAAACGAAAGTTTAGCAAGAGCGGTAAATCGCAAATTAGAGGGTCTTAGAGAAGGAATTCGGCTAAAATCTCGTCAGCTCATTGCGTAGCAATGAGTCTCGTCCGTTTGCCCGTTTACAATCAAATTAGCCTACAATTTTGTCCAAATCCGGCAGTGCCTGAGCTACTTTCATTTCGCATGTCTTATCTGGTCCCGATCGAGATTTATATGATTTGAGCCGAAAATCATCTGTCAACAAGTAATCAAAAATAGAAAAACACGAAAAGGGTTGCAACACGAGGACTTCCCAGGGGGTCACCTATCCTAGTACTGCTCTCGCCCAAGCACGCTTAACTTCGGAGTTCTGATGGAATCCGGTGCATTAGTGCTGGTATGATCGCACCCGACATTGAGTGGATGTTTATTCTTATATCCCTCGAGTACGTGTGAAGCAAGCGGCGATGGAAAACACGCGGCACTGCTCTCGCCCAATCATAACCATGAAGTTAAGCGTTCTGGCGCGATGGCAGAGCTAGGATGGGTGACATCCCTGGGAAGACCTCCTGTCGCGACCGTTTACGAAAATTATGGATAAAACAGTCGAAATAATTTTTTAATGAGTTAACCGTCTCCGGAGTTATCTGCGTCATACCCTTCTGCACAGAACCGGCTCACGAAAACAAAAATCGATAAATGTTCCCAGAAAATAGAAAAAAAATAAGAAGAAGGAAATAACGAATGTAAAGCTATTATTATGCCTGGGATACGATAAAATGGAACCGGAATCGAATTTCGAACTTCCTAAGCGGATTTCTCGAGGAAACGAAAGCTTAACAGAAGCGGTAAATCGCAAATTAGAGGGTCTTAGAGAAGGAATTCGGCTAAAATCTCGTCAGCTCATTGCGTAGTAATGAGTCTCGTCCGTTTTCCCGTTTACAATCAAATTAGCCTATAATTTTGTCCAAATCCGGCAGTGCCCGAGCTACTTTCATTTCACCTGTCTTATCTGGTCCTGATCGAGATTCAGTTGATTTGAGCAGAAAATCGTCTGTCAACAAGTAATCAAAAACCGAAAAACACGAAAAGAGATGCAACAGGAGGACTTCTCAGGGGGTCACCCATCCTAGTACTGCTCTCGCCCAAGCACGCTTAACTTTGGAGTTCTGATGGGATATGGTTCATTAGTGCTGGTATGATCGCACCCGACATTTAGTGGGATGTTTATTCTTATATCCCTCGAGTACATGTGGAGCGGGTGGCGATGGACAACACGCGGCACAGCTCTCGCCCAATCATAACCATGAAGTTAAGCGTTCTGGCGCGATGGCAGAGGTAGGATGGGTGACCTCCCTGGGAAGACCTCGTGTCGCGACCGTTTACGTAAATTATAGATAAAACAGTCGAAATAATTGTTGTTAATGAGTTAACCGTCTCCGGAGTAATCTGCGTCATACCCTTCGGCACAGAACCGGCTCACGACAACAAAAATCGATAAATGTTCCCAGAAAATAGAAAAAAAATAAGAAGAAGGAAATAACGAATGAAAAGCTATTATTATTCTTGGGATACGATAAAATGGAATTAGAATCGAATTTCGAACTTCCTAAGCGGATTTCTCGAGGAAACGAAAGCTTAACAGAAGCGGTAAATCGCAAATTAGAGGGTCTTAGGGAAGGAATTCGGCTAAAATCTCGTCAGCTCATTGCGTAGAATGAGTCTCGTCCGTTTGCCCATTTACAATCAAATTAGCCTACAATTTTGTTCAAATCCGGCAGTGCCCGAGCTACGTTGATTTCACATGTCTTATCTGGTCCCGATCGAGATTCAGATGATTTGAGCCGAAAATCGTCTGTCAACAAGTAATCAAAAATAGAAAAACACGATAAGGGGTGCAACACGAGGACTATCCAGGAGGTCACCCACCCTAGTACTGCTCTCGCCCATGCACGCTTAACTTCGGAGTTCTGATGGGATCCGGTGCATTAGTGCTGGTATGATCGCACCCGACAATGAGTGGGATGTTTATTCTTGTATCCCTCGAGTACGTGTGGAGCCGGCGGCGATGGACAACACGCGGCACTGCTCTCGCCCAATCATAACCATGAAGTTAAGCGTTCTGGTGCGATGGCAGAGCTAGGATAGGTGACCTCCCTCGGAAAACCTCTTGATGCGATCGTTTACGTAAATTATGGATAAAACAGTCGAAATAATTGTTTTTAATGAGTTATCCGTCTCCGGAGTAATCTGCGTCATATCCTTCCGCACAGAACCGGCTCAGGACAACAAAAATCGATAAATGTACTCAGAAAATAGAAAAAAAAAATAAGAAAAAGGAAATAACGAAAGTAAAGAAATTGTTATGCCTGGGATACGATAAAATGGAACCGGAATCGAATTTCGAACTTCCTAAGCAGATTTCTCGAGGAAACGAAAGCTTAACAGAAGCGGTAAATCGCAAATTAGAGGGTCTTAGAAAAAGAATTCGGCTAAAATCTCGTCAGCTCATTGCGTAGTAATGAGTCTCGTCCGTTTGCCCGTTTAAAATCAAATTTGCCTACAATTTTGTCCGAATCCGGCAGTGCCCGAGCTACTATTTTCATTTCACATGTCTTATCTGGTCCCGATCGAGATTCAGTTGATTGGAGCCGGAAATCGTTTGTCAACAAGTAATCAAAAATAGAAAAACACGAAAAAGGGTGCAACACGAGGACTTCCCAGGGGGTCACCCATCCTAGTACTGCTCTCGTCCAAGAACGCTTAACAACGGAGTTTTAATGGGATCCGGTGCATTAGTGCTGGTATGATCGAAACCGACAATGAGTGGCATACTGATGTTTCATTTTCAAGTCTTTTGGAGGGTGTTTATTCTTGTATCCCTCGAGTACGTGTGGAGCGGGTGGCGATGGACAACACGCAGCACTGCTATCGCCCAATCATAACCATGAAGTTAAGCGTTCTGGCGCGATGGCAGAGGTAGGATGGGTGACCTCCCTGGAAAGACCTCGTGTCGCGACCGTTTACGTAAATTATAGATAAAACAGTCGAAATAATTGTTTTTAATGAGTTAACCGTCTCCGGAGTAATCTGCGTCATATCCTTCCGCACAGAACCGGCTCACGACAACAAAAATCGAGAAATATTCCCAGAAAATAGAAAAAAAAAATAAGAAGAAGGAAATAACGAATGTTAAGCTATTATTATTCTTGGGATACGATAAAATGGAACCAGAATCGAATTTCGAACTTCCTAAGCGGATTTCTCGAGGAAACGAAAGCTTAACAGAATCGGTAAATCGCAAATTAGAGGGTCTTAGAGAAGGAATTCGGCTAAAATCTCGTCAGCTCATTGCGTAGTAATGAGTCTCGTCCGTTTGCCCGTTTACAATCAAATTAGCCTACAATTTTTGTCCAAATCCGGCAGTGCCCGAGCTACGTTGATTTCACATGTCTTATCTGATCTCGATCGAGATTCTTATGATTTGAGCCGAAAATTGCATGTTAACAAGTACGCAAATATAGAAAAACACGAAAAGGGGTGCAACACGAGGACTTCACAGGGGGTCACCCATCCTAGTACTGTTCTCGCCCAAGCACGCTTAACTTCGGAGTTTTGATGGGATCCGATGCATTATTGCTGGTATGATCGCAACCGACAATGAGTGGGATGTTTATTCTTGTATCTCTCGAGTACGTGTGGAGCGGGCGGCGATGGACAACACGCGGCACTGCTCTCGCCCAATCATAACCTTGAAGTTAAGCGTTCTGGCGCGATGGCAGAGGTAGGATGGGTGAACTCCCTGGAAAGACCTCGTGTCGCGACCGTTTACGTAAATTATAGATAAAACAGTCGAAATAATTGTTTTTAATGAGTTAACCGTCTCCGGAGTAATCTGCATCATATCCTTCCGCACAGAACCGGCTCACGACAACAAAAATCGATAAATGTTCCCAGAAAATAGAAAAAAAAATAAGAAGAAGGAAATAACGAATGTTAAGCTTTTATTATTCTTGGGATACGATAAAATGGAACCAAAATCGAATTTCGAACTTCCTAAGCGGATTTCTCGAGGAAACGAAAGCTTAACAGAAGCGGTAAATCGCAAATTAGAGGGTCTTAGAGAAGGAATTCGGCTAAAATCTCGTCAGCTCATTGCGTAGTAATGAGTCTCATCCGTTTGCCCGTTTACAATCAAATTAGCCTACAATTTTGTCCAAATCCGGCAGTGCCCGAGCTACGTTGATTTCACATGTCTTATCTGATCTCGATCGAGATTCATATGATTTGAGCCGAAAATCGCATGTCAACAAGTACACAAATATAGAAAAACACGAAAAGGGGTGCAACACGAGGACTTCCCAGGGGGTCACCCATCCTAGTACTGTTCTCGCCCAAGCACGCTTAACTTCGGAGTTTTGATGGGATCCGATGCATTAGTGCTGGTATGATCGCAAACGACAATGAGTGGGATGTTTATTCTTGTATCTCTCGAGTACGTGTGGAGCGGGCGGCGATAGACAACACGGGGCACTGCTCTCGCCCAATCTTAACCTTGAAGTTAAGCGTTCTGGCGCGATGGCAGAGGTAGGATGGGTGAACTCCCTGGAAAGACCTCGTGTCGCGACCGTTTACGTAAATTATAGATAAAACAGTCGAAATAATTGTTTTTAATGAGTTAACCGTCTCCGGAGTAATCTGCGTCATATCCTTCCGCACAGAACCGGCTCACGACAACAAAAATCGATAAATGTTCCCAGAAAATAGAAAAAAAAAATAAGAAGAAGGAAATAACGAATGTAAAGCTATTATTATTCTTGGGATACGATAAAATGGAACCAGAATCGAATTTCGAACTTCCTAAGCGGATTTCTCGAGGAAACGAAAGCTTAACAGAAGCGGTAAATCGCAAGTTAGAGGGTCTTAGAGAAGGAATTCGGCTAAAATCCTCGTCAGCTCATTGCGTAGTAATGAGTCTCGTCCGTTTGCCCGTTTAGCATCAAATTAGCCTACAATTTTGTCGCAAATCCGGCAGTGCCCGAGCTACTTTCATTTCACATGTCTTATGCTGGTCCGATCGGAGATTCAGATGATTTGAGCCGAAAATTCGTCTGTCAACAGTAATCAAAAAATAGAAAAAAACACGAAAAGGGGTGCAACACGAGGACTTCCCAGGGGGTCACCCATCCTTGTACTACTCTCGCCCATCTTAACTTCGAGTTCTGATGGATCCGGTGCATTAGTGCTAGTAGATCGCACCCGACATTGTGTGGGATGTTTATTCCTTATATCCTCGAGTACGTGTGGAAGCTTGGGGGGGGGGCCGGCGTGGGGTTGGGGGACAACAAGCGGCACTCGGCTCTCCCGGGGGGGGGCGAGGGCCCAAGCATAACCCATAAATTTAAGCGTTCTGGCGCGATGGCAAGAGCTAGGATGGGTGACCTCCCTGGGAAGACCTCGTGTCGCGTACCGTTTACCAGTAAATTATGAAATAAAACAGTCGAAATAATTTTTTTTAATGAGTTAACCGTCTGCGGGAGTAATCTGCGTACCCCCCATATACCCTTCCGCACATGAACCAGCTCACAACAACAAAAATCGATAAAATGGTATCAGAAAATAGAAAAAAAATAAGAGGAAGGAAATAACGAATGTAAAGCAATTATATGCCTGGGATACGATAAAATGGAACCGGAATAGGAATTTCGAACTTCCTAAGCGGATTTCCTCGAGGAAACGAAAGCTTAACAGAAGCGGTAAATCGCAAATTAAGGGTCTTAGAGAAGGAATTCGGGCTAAAAAGTCTCGCCCAACTCATTGCGTAGTATGAGTCTCGTCCGTTTGCCCGTTTACAATAAAATTAGCCTACAATTTTGTCCAAATCCGGCAGTGCCCGAGCTACTTTCATTTCACATGTCTTATCTGGTCTCGATCGAGATTCAGATGATTTGAGCCGAAAATCGTCTGTCAACAAGTAATCAAAAATAGAAAAACAACGGAAAATGGGTTGCAACACGAGGACTTCCCAGGGGTCACCCATCCTAGTACTACTCTCTCTCGCCCAAGCACGCTTAACTTCGGAGTTATTGAGGGATCCGGTGCATTAGTGCTGGTATGATGCACCCGCATTGAGTGGGATGTTTATTCTTATATCCCTCGAGTACGTGTGGAGCGGGCGGCGATGGACAACACGCGGCACTGCTCTCGATCCAATCATAACCCATGAAGTTAAGCGTTCTGCGCGCGATGGCAGAGCTAGGATGGGTGACCTCCCTGGGAAGACCCTCGTATCGCGACCGTTTACCGTAAATTATGGATAAAACAGTCGAAATAATTGTTTTAATGAGTTAACTGTCCCGGAGTAATATGCGTCATACCCTTCCGCACAGAACCGGTCTCACGACAACAAAAATCGATAAATGTTCCCAGTAAATAGAAAAAAAATAAGAAGAAGGAAATACGAATGTAAACTATATTATGCCTCGGATAACGATAAAATGGAACCGGAATCGAATTTCGAACTTCCTAAGCGGATTTCTCGAGGAAAACGAAAGCTTAATAGAAGCGGTAAATCGCAATTAGAGGGTCTTAGAGAAGCAGTTCGGCTAAAATCTCGTCAGCTCATTGCGTAGGATGAGTCTCGTCCGTTGCCCGTTACAATCAAATTAGCCTACAATTTTGTCCAAATCTGGCAGTGGCCGAGCTACTTTCATTTAACATGTCTTATCAGGTCCCGATCGAGATTCAGATGATTTGAGCCGAAAGTCTGTCTGGTCAACAAGTAATCAAAAATAGAAAAACACGAAATAGGGGTGCCAACACGAGGATTCCCAGGGGTCACCCATCCTATACTGCGCTTTAGCCCAGCACGCTTAACTTCGGAGTTCTGATGGGATCCGGTGCATTAGTGCTGGAATGATCGCACCCGACGTTGAGTGGGATGTTTATTCTTAATCCCTCGAGTACGTGTGGAGTCGGGCGGCGATGGACAACACGCGGCACTGCTCTCGCCCAATTCATAACCATGAAGTTAAGCGTTCTGGCGCGATGGCAGAGCTAGGATGGGTGACCTCCCTTGGAAGACCTCGTGTACGCGACCGTTTACGTAAATTATAGGATAAAACAGTCGAAATATTGTTTTTAATGAGTTAACCGTCTCCGGAGTAATCTGCTCATAACCCTTCTGCACAGAACCTGCTCACGACAACAAAAAATCGATAAATGGTCCCAGAAAATAGAAAAAAAATAAGAAGAAGGAATAACGAATGTAAAGCTATTATATGCCTCGGATAAGATAAAATGGAACCGAATCGAATTTCGAACTTCCTAAGCGGATTTCTCGAGGAAACGAAAGCTTAACAGAAGCGGTAAATCGCAAATTAGAGGTCTTAGAGAAGGAATTCGGCTAAAATCTCGTCAGCTCATTGCGTAGTAATGAGTCTCGTCCGTTTGCCCGTTTACAATCAAATTAGCCTACAATTTTGTCCAAATCCGGCAGTGCCCGAGCTACTTTCATTTCACATGTCTTATCTGGTCCCGATCGAGATTCAGATGATTTGAGCCGAAAACGTCTGTCAACAAGTAATCAAAAAAAAAACACGAAAAGGGTGCAACACGAGGACTTCCCAGGGGTCACCCATCCTAGTACTGCTCTCGCCCAAGCACGCTTAACTTCGGAGTTCTGATGGGATCCGGTGCATTAGTGCTGGTATGATCGCACCCGACATTGAGTGGGATGTTTATTCTTATATCCCTCGAGTACGTGTGGAGCGGGCGGCGATGGACAACACGCGGCACTGCTCTCGCCCAATCATAACCATGAAGTTAAGCGT